>NW_005842624.1:187720-204453 GCF_000455745.1 Alligator sinensis | reverse complement strand
ATTCCTGCTCCCATTGTAATAATTGATTTCAAAGAAAGTTGAACTGGGCCCTTTGACATCTGAGTAGACTGGACTACTGTGTGAAGTCTTAATGCAAGACTTGTACTTTGTTTGAATTGCACTCAGATAATGATAAATTTGTATATTCTGTTTATTTTGCATAAAATAAACACATTTTCATTTGTTTTTAATTACTTCTAATTAATTAATTCATCTTTTCTTAACACCAGGAATGTGAATGAAAAAGAAGATCAGAAAGTTTACCTTGGCCGATACAGATCTGATACTTCTTTAGACAAGTAAGTTTTTCCCCTTCCTATAAAGTATTTTTCGTTTCTAGTGCATATGATGATTTGTATGTGTTTTGCCTAGAAAGAGAAGAATTAAATAAAAAGTTTAACGTTAATTCTTGCATTTATGACCATTTCTAACACTTGTACACATTTTTCCACCTAGAACTTTTTGTCTTTCAGGAGGGATATTTGTACATCTAGAAAAGTGATTCTCAAACAGGGGGTTGAGATACCCTGGGGTGTCACTAGATCTTTTGAAGCATTATGTCCATTTATTATGCTACCTGGTGGCCTTCAAGCTCTTCACACTGGTGATGACATCACCTTAAGATGGCTTAAATAATATACCAGAACCGCATAAGCTAAATACATTTTGAAGTATGCTGGGTGGTGTAAGGAGATAAATGCAGTGTTAAGAGATAAGCAGATAAACTAAGAAGATAAGTCCAGGCTCAGGATTGGTCCTGATTGGACAATCCCCCATCTCCCATACCAGGCTTGGACAATTCCTCTATCCCCAATGCCAGGCTCCTCTGCAGGGAAGTAAGCACTGTAATATATATATGTTTTTTAAATTAGTACTTGGGTGTGTCCCATAACCACTAAATTATTGGGATAAAACAGAGCTGCTCAACCCCTGGCCCATGGGCTCTGCATGGCTGCTGCAGGAAGCGCTGGGCAGCACTAAGGGGAAGGGGCTGCTTTTCCCCCATGCCAAGCACACTTCTGCCACACCAGTGCTGCTGTTACTGCAGCTGTTCACTGTGAGTATGTGAATCTGCAGCAGGCACAGGGTGGGTCAGGGCTTCACACGGGTCCACACCAGTACCACATCTGGAGGTGGAAATGCTGATCACAAGCAGCTAGTATTGATTTATAAAAAGACAAAACATGTTAGACAAATCTGATCTGCTTCTTTGACAAAGTAACTAGTTGGGTGGATAAAGGGAATGCTGTGGATATAGTGTATCTGGACTTCAGCATGGCTTTTGACAAGGTCCCACATGACTGTCTCATAAACAAATTAGAGAAATGTGGGCAGGACAAGACTACCACAAGGCGAATAGATTACTGGCTCAAAAGCCTCAAGCAAAGGGTAATTATAAATGGATCCATGTCAGAATGGCAGGAGGTTTTGAGTGGAGTCCTACAGGGGGACTGTCCTAGGCCTAGTGCTCTTCAATGTGTTTATTAACAATTTAGATGTTGGCGTAGAAAGCCTCTTGAGCAAGACTCAATATGAGTCTGTAGTGTGATGCAGCCACACAAAAGGTGAATGTATTTTTGGGATGCATCAATAGAAGAATTAGGTGCAAGACACAGAAGGTGATAGTGCCACTCTACTAAGCACAAGTTAGGCCTCATCTGGAGTACTGTGCGCAGTTCTGGGCTCCACACTTTAAAAAGGATGTGGGCAGAGGCGGCCCATCCTATCCTGTGGAATCTGTGGCCACAAGGGGCCCTGCAGCCAAGGGGTCCCCTACGGCTGTGAATACTCCAAATCAGTACTGTAGCAAGGGGGGTGGGTGGTTGCCACCACTCTGCGTTGCTGCTGGCACTGGCTTCTTTGGCCACTTGCCACCCCTGTCTTCCCCCTGCTGCTGATAACCTCTGTCAGCTTCTTCAGCTGCTCACCACACCCCCCTCCTACCTCTCCACCCCACTGCTACCACTGCTGCCACCGGCTTCTTCATGTTGGGGGCTCCCAAAAAATTGTAGGCCAGCCCTGGATGTGGAGAAGTTAGAGAGGGTCCAGAGGTAGGCAACAAAGATGATCAAGAGCCTGGAAGGCAAGTCATACAAGTAGAGGCTGAAGGAGCTAGGCATGTTCAGCTTGTGAAAAAGGTGTGTAAGAGCAGTTTTCAAATACTTGAAAGGCCGCCAAAAAGAAGAGGGAAAGCACCTTTTCTCTCTTGCTGCACAGAGGAGGATGTGGACCAATGGCTTGAAGTTGCAGCAAAGTAAGTTTAGATTGGATATCTGGAAAAACTTCTTTACTGTTAGAATAGTGTGGGAAATTGTGGGCTCTTCATGACTAGAGGTATTCAAGAAGAGGTTGGACAGCCACAGGTCGGGGTTGATCTAACATATGTCTACTATGGGTATTTCCCATGCTCCTGAGCTTTGCTAGTTTCCCCCTGCCCCTTCTGCTGCATTTGTCAGGGTGTTTTTAGGCCTGGGATGTACCAGTGCTCCTGCTGGGCCCAACGCCAGTCCTGGCTAGAGGGTCTCGCCCCTCTGCTCAGGATCAGACCGATCGCCATATTTGGAGTCAGGAAGGAATTTTATCCCATGTTGAGATTGGTATGGACTGTGGGGTTTTTGCTTTCCTCTGTAGTAGGGGATGTACCTGGGACTTCTTGAGCATATATTGACAAAATTTTATAAAAGTAGGGCATTGGCTACCCTGGTTCCCCTGCTTTACCTGTGGCAGGGGAGAGTATTTACATCTGTGTTGTGTCAGGGTTGATGTTAGTCTTATGTAGAATTTAGATTATGGTTTGTACAGGATGGTTTAGATGAGGGATGATCCTGCATCAGGCATGGGGTTGGACTAGATGAGCTCTGGAGGTCCCTTCCACCCTACTTCTCTATGATTCTATGATAATTGGGCACCTAATCCCAGTGTGTTGGGCCAGGTGGGGGTGGTGCCTGCCCCCTTTCTCCAATCCCCATGTGAGGGGCTGGGTAGGGGCAGTGCCAGGCCTCAGGGACCAATCCTAGTGTGAAGGGAGGGAGAGGGGTACTAGGCTCTTTAGGGCCAATCCTAGTGTGTGGGAAAGGAGGCATGGCCTGGGTCCCAGGGGCCTATCCTGGCATGCAAGGCTTGATCTGGTCTGCAGACTGGCTCTGCCCCACTCATCAGGCCTATGGTGCCAAGTGGTTGAGTATCACTGAACTACAGATTTCCCTTGATTTATGTGGGTTCTTTATATGCAAATTTGCTCTTATGTCATGAGCATATTTAGATCCATAACTCATTATATGCAAAGAAATTTGCTCTTATGCGATCAGCACAGATGCCCCCCTACCCAAGCAGGTAAGTCTGTGGGGGGAGGGGAAAGGACTGTTGCCCCACTCACCCCAGCCCTGGCTGCAGTGGCTCCGGGAGTGGCTGGTGCCAGCTGCCTGCAACCGCTGGGCTGTACCATGCTCCACCTGTCCCCACTCACCTTTGCTCCTGGGATGCATCATGCCATGGTGCAGGCAGCTGGTGTCCACTGCTCCCAAGGGTGCTCCAGCATGGGCTGGGGTAAGTGCCGCTGCCCAGGGCTCCACTTGTCTGCACTCACCCCAGCCCATGCTGGAGCGGCTCCAGGAGCAGCCGACACTAGCTGCCTGCACCAGGGCACGGCGCAGCCCAAGAGCAAAGGTGAGTGGGGACAGGTGGAACCCAGGCGTGGGGGGACAGGCAGAGCACAGTGCAGCCCAGCAGTTGCAGTCAGCTGGCGCCGGCTGCTCGTGGGGATGCTGCAGCCAGGGCTGGGGTGAGTGCTGCTCTGTTCCCTCTGCTTTGCTGCCTTGTTCAGCCCTGGGAGTGGCACCCCTCCCACCATCTCTTCCCTAGTCCCAGCCTCACTCCTTCCCTCCCTCCCTCATCACCATGCAAACCTATCCCTATTTGTGACATTGTCAAGTGGGTTTGCTTTATGTGAATTCAATGTATGTGCCATTCTCCAGGAATGCACGTACTGCATAAATAAAGGGAAACCTGAAAAAATAAAGTTCCCCCACAGTTGTGCAGTTTTGGGGCTCAGGCCTCAGGTAAGTATGTACAGAATTGTGTAACTGCCTGATCAGAATGCAGCCTACTGTGCATGTTTGATGTGTATGTCTGCTCTGCATGTGGAATAGGATTGCAAACTGTTCATAAGTGTCAAAAAAGCAGTTATGGAGCTGGGTAAGGGCTATTTGGGTATGTAAAGTCGGACAGGATTTTTTTCTTCTTTGGCCATTTATATAGACAATCACTTGGGAGTCACTTATTGTGCATTAGATACATGCCAGTTCCTTGGAGGAAAAGGAACACTTACCCACCTTCATGGTAGCTATTATTCAAGATGTTTTGTACGTGTATACATTCCATACATCTTTGTAATTACTTTTGAAGGAACTGAGAAGGTGGATGATATGGCTATCCCCTTTATCCTTTGTCTCTAAGAACAAGGACGTACAAAGCACATACTCTCTGACTCAACAATAGTGCTAATGAAAGCCTCTAGCTCGAGTGCACTATGTACATACACACTACGTGGATGTGTACTTGCATACCACATTTTGAAGAACAACAATTAATCATACAGATAAGTGTCAGCTTTTTCCTACCGTTAACTAATGATCAATCCCACTTTTGTGTTTGAGAAGGGTGGGGCAAAGGGTGTTTCCTATGCAAAATATGTCTTCCTTCTCATTAAGAACAAATTATATATGGGGAAAAGAGATGGAGGACATGCATTACATCAGTTGGTCAGGATGCTGGTTATACTTTTATTATACAAAATACATCTGACTCCATAACTGCTTTTATGAGGATTCAACTTTTCCTTTATGTGACAACTAAGTCTTGAAAGACAAGACTGTAACGGTAAAGAGGATGTTCAAGCCAACCCCAGTTTCCTACTTTATTATTGCCCAGAATCCTTGAAACATGGGGACAGTAATACAAAGTAAGTTAAACATGGACATTTGAAATTTTCTTCATTATCCCCAGTAAAACAAAAGTTGAAGGAATGTCTAGTATGTAAGTCTGATACTGATACAGCTGGTTCTTCAGACATTTGAGAATTATCAAGAAATGTATTCACTGTTAGCAAGTTTAGTGAGACCTCTAGTGATCTACTGAATAACTGCTGGCTAGTCACAGGCTACGTTGGACAGAAATACTATTTATTTATGTAATATTAAGCTTTTTATTTAAAAATTAAACTAAAACCCAGAGAGGACACTGGTATAAACTGTACATTGGAATCCACATAGAGAATTCCACTGAAAGTACCAGTTGCCTATTGTTTAAGTGAAGGCAGATTAAGTAATTCTTTGTTTCACTATATGGTATTAATTCAGTAGATACCTGAATAAACATTGCTATGCTGTCTCAATAGATTTGTATAATATTCCTGTAAAAAGGAGTAAGAAACACTAATTATTTTTCTGAATATTTCTTTATTTAAATAAATAGGTTTTGATGGAAACTTTTTTTTAAAGAATTTGTTAGCCAGGTACTTAAAACAAATATGCACATTAAAGTTACTAATCGGTTGTAAGGTATATAGTTTAGCCTTGGTCTTTTTGGTAGAGTTCTAGTTGATATTGGTAGGGGTTCCATATATGGAATGAATACAGAACTATGTAAGCGGAACTGGCTCTGGCTCTAAGGTATTATGAACGATAGTCGCCCTTCCATAAGAGAGAAAAAAAATACTGGGATAGCTTCATAATGATTTCACTGAAAGGTTTTAGGCAACAAATGTAGAATCCATAAAGGGCATGAAAAGTCATGTGCTTATTCCTTAATGTAGATCTAATGGCTTCATAAAATCAATATTAAGTACTACTTGTCTAATCTCTTTGGTTGATGTATCTCCTGTGGATTTTAGCTCTGTTCCAACAAGGATGCTATACTAAGGTATTTTCAAATCACATTGATCTCTAAAAGCCATAAAAAAACAGTGCGCCTCTCATGGGACAGTGGATGATGGTTTCTGTATTAAATATATACTACTACCTTATCAAAAACAGTCTAAATATATTCACTAGAACTGATAGCAATTTAAAGGAAAAAATATTAATTTTATTTTTGTGTCATTTTGGTAGATATAGAAGTCAACATTTGACTGAGATTTAATTTTTTTCAGCAAGCTAGACAAACGTTCAAATATACATGTATTATTATTATATTGTTTCACTTACTATTTTATTCTTACCTCTTAACATCTGGTATACTGTTAATAAAAAATGTTTAGACTCCATAATATTTGATTTTCCATTTTATTCTTAGTGGTGTTTTTTTTTTTTTAAATAAGACTTGATTCTAATCTAAAGTGATTGTTATAATTTATTTTGTACTATTTTTTTCCATACAGAATTTCAGATAGAAGTGATGTTGAGAAAGCAAATAAATCCCCAGTCTTGGATAAGAAGCCAACTAATAGGTATGAGTTTAGGGAACCTACTTAATTATGAATTATTACTTTTTGTTTGTTTAGTTACAGATCTATTTTCAGATAAATAACTAATAGTACATGGTTATGTAATGACCTTAGTATTCCTTACAGGTTGTTTGAGGGAGGGTGGTAACTTTTTGTTTTTTGTTTTTAGTGTGGACAATTTAGGTAAAAACATCTCAAAATCTCAGCAGTAAAATTTCAATTGTCCTAAAAAGTTGAAAGCCATAAACAGGGAAGGGGAGGAAGGGATGGGACAAGGGACTCTCTGCTTCTCTGTCTCTGTCTCTATATATATAGGCAGATAAAAACCAAAACTATTTTGGGGGAAGGTCAGTTTTCCAGTAGGGAAAAGTTTCAGTTTTCGAGGGAAGTAGATACTTTCTCTAAAAGTTTTTCATTTTATGAACAACCTAACCTTTATGAAAAGGTCAGGTATTATATTTATTAATTTAATGGGACAAATTCATTCTTAGTGCAACTTCATTATAATTATATCCTTGAGAAATTATGTCTAGTATAGCTGGTGGTGATAACTGAACCATGAAAGGGCTCAGATACTTCTAAAGAGAAACTTAGTAACTCAGAGCACCAAATTTCCAGATCCATGGGTCTGCATGCTGGATCTTGCCTCACTGGGCAGGAGTGGTGCTGACCCCAGGGGTCAGTCCTGGGGTGAAGAGCCTGGGAGTGGGGCAGTACCAAACCCCCAGGACCCAATCCAAGTGCACTAGGGTGGGAGGGGCAGTGCCAGGCCCCCAGAGATCAATTGCCATGTGTAGGGATGAGAGAGGGCAGTGCCCAGGGCCCAGTCCCTGTTTTTAGGATAGGGAAGTAGGGTTCAACCCTGGTGCATGGGGCTCGATCCATCTATGGACTAGTCTTACCTCACTCATCTGGCCTGCAGGGCCAACAGATTGAGCGCTGGTCTAGAACAAAATTCAAAGTCGGCCGTAAGTGGGTATTAAATAGTTCATCAGTTTTGTTTTTACCTTCTATACTAGTGGTTCTCAACAGGGATGCCATGAGATCCTTTTAAGGATACTCTGGGGTGGTTTGAAATATTAGGACTGTTATGTGTGCAAACACCTGTGCATGATTCACAAGATAAACCCAGGTTTCAAATAGGAATACTTAGTGTCAAAAACATTTTTATTTGCTGTGGACTTTCTGATTCTTTGTAACAGAAGTGCTTCTAATATTTTTCTGCAGTTAAAAAATGAGTGAAATTAGTTTTCAAAATGGAATGCTGCTAAATTCAGAAAAGTTATGGAAATATGCCTTGAGTCTAAAAAGGATGACAACCACTGCTTTATATATTTGCTGTCAGATAGTTATAACAAGATGCATATTTATTCTTAGTAGCTCAGAAGTGGAGATAGCAGGGCAGTAACTTGAGAAGTAAATTTTTTTTTATGAGAAAAATTACAAGAATTAAAATATGATCTTTTTGCTGTCCATTATGGGTAGAATTTTGGATAATGTGTTAGTCATCTAAATAAAGGTGCTTAATTTCCATAAGTAATGATAAAACATACAATTTTAAATATCAAAACCAATATTTAGTATTTTTGTGGCTACAGAGGGCAGTATAGAGACATGGATGGATATAGTGGCTAAGATATAAAGAAGACAATGATATGTAGTGCACAATTTGAGAATATTTAAGAAGCTCAACCTTTCAGAACACTGTCTGGACATCTGAATCCTTGAAGATATTTCAATTTAGATGCTAAAAGTTACTACCATATTTACCCGAATCAAAGATGATTACATTTAAGATGATGCCCCAATAATTCCTTTCTAGACATGGAAAATATATAAATTTGTTATAATTTTCCATGTCTAGAATCTTATTATTGTAGTGTTTTCTTAAATTTGTCTCCCCTGCCACAGCAGCAGGGAAAGCAATGCAATAGGGGGCAGGCAGTGGGTGGTGCTGGCAGTGGGAGGAGAAGCAGGGGGCTGACAGTGGTGGGGCAGGTGGTAGGGGGCCTATGGGTGGGGCAGGCTGTAGGGGCAGCAGTGGGTGAGTCAAGCAAGTTGTCCCCTGGACTTTGACCCCCTACATAACTTGTTCCCCTACACCTTTCCTCTTGCTGTCCATCCTCCTCATCACTTTCCCTCCCTACTGCCTGTCCCATTTTGCCTGCATTCCCCACTTTCAGCCCCCTCCTGTGGTGCCCCCCCCATGGCACTTGCCCCCATACCTGCACTCCTTGGCACCTTCACCCTTCCTGTGTCTGCCCCTGCCCACTGCCTCTACTCCCCTTCCCCACCACTTATCCTATGGCTCTGGTAGGGCTTCAGCCCAGGGCCTGGAATGTGGGGGTGCTTCAGCCCCAGCCCAGCCTGGTAGCAGCCAATGATGGGAGAGCTACTCAGCTGGGCTGGGCTGAGCTGGAGCAACCCCATGGTCCATGCCCCAGGATGGAACGGTCTTGGAGCCTCGCCATAGCCAGAAGATATGTGACAACAGTGGGTGTGGAAGAGGAGCAGAGGCTGCAGTGGGAAGAAGATAGTGCAGGGGCAGGCAGGGGGGCAGACGCTGTTGAGGGGAGCAGGCAGTTGGCTCTGACCCCAACTCCAAGTCTGGACCAGATTTAGAGTTGCAGCAGCAAATCCATAATTTATCACTTAAAATTAGAACTTAATTGACGAATAATAAATACATTAAATATCCTTCCTTAACAGGCAGTCCTGGGCTCCTACCACATCAGTCACTACCACTGATACCACTAGTACCTCTCCTGTGAAGAAAAAAAGGTATTCACTGTCATCTTTCTTCTGCTGTTGGAGGATATTTATGGGTTTACATCATGTCACCAGTAGACTCTTAACACATTGCTCTTAACAGAATACGAGCTTCTTTCACAAACAAGCTTGGATTCCTTTTCAAAAGAATTAAGCTCTGACTGTCTGCCCTCAAAGTGCTTTAGGCCAGGACTGCCTCTCAACTGTCTGTTTTTGCTGGACCAGACACAATCCCTGATTCTTGCATGGGGCCCTTCAATTCCAAGTAACACAAATGAACAATAGTATTGCATTCAATATTGATAACGTTTAAGTTTAAATAAATCTAATTTCACTGGTATCAACTAAGAGGTTATGAGAACTGGCTGTAGAGGAGCTTTCCAAATAGTTAACTGAAAATGGGCTGCTGGTGGATGTCCATCTTTCTTTATATATTTCCTTCCCAATAGCAGATTCCACCTTCTGTTCTTTTTGGGCTTTCCTCCCATTGCCTTTTCTTTTCATGTGCTAAAGTGATGACCAGTGAAAAAGTTACTGTTGAAACTAAAGTGTTATTTCTGGGTTTAGAGTGAATACCACAGTGTGATCAATGGAGGGGTAGGCAGTTCACCTCTCAGTAATTTTTTCAGGTTTGCAGACCTGAGATAAACCTGGCCTGGCATCAGTTATACTCAGCTAAAATGGGAAGGC
The DNA here is from genome assembly GCF_000455745.1 of Alligator sinensis. Lineage (NCBI taxonomy): Eukaryota > Metazoa > Chordata > Crocodylia > Alligatoridae > Alligator > Alligator sinensis. Next base: position 194,552 of record NW_005842624.1, on the reverse strand, counting down.
TTTTATAACACTATCCCCAAGAATGATGGTTAGATACTTATTTACTTTAACAACAAAAAAAATTAAGATTCTGCACAGAACTAAGATTCTGAATGTGCTGTTTTCAGTGACATAAATACCTGGGTGTTTGGCACCCTGATGTATATATCTTACATTTGCCATCAAGTTCTTCATCATGAGACCTGTTTGTATTAGCACAAAATGGCTAAATTCTTCCACCACTTACACCCAAGATGTATATTTCAGAGACACCACACTACTTAAAGCTTTAATTTTATGTCCACTTACCTCAAATTCCCTCAAGTGCACTAACAAAGTGATCATAATAGTGTATCAATATGGCAGCTGTTAGTAAGGCTCTGGAAAAGAAGTTGGAAGGAAAAGCTAATCTCAGAAAAAGCTTATAAGATTTTCATACCATTTTTGACATACTAATATTCTCCTTTCAATGTATTTTATATAGAGAAGCAGAACTGAATTGCTATTCTTCACTAAATATAAAATACCCATGCTTTATATTTTGTTTATTAATACTTTACAGGCAATCTTGGATGCCACCCCCTGTCTCAGGTTATAAGGTATCTACAGACTCTGTGGAAACTAAAAGGTAAGCAGTAACAAACACTCTTAAAGACTCTTCCCCACCCCAGCAATTGTATCCTGCATGCTAAAACCATTGTCTAAGAATGCCTTGCCACTTTACAGCTCTGTGTTAATCCAGTTACCATGCTCAAGGTCTTACGGTGAAGTTGCACAGTACACTTAGACCACACTAAGGGAATTTAAAACACAAGCATCTACACATTAAAGCTCATTAACTCATGCTTAGTGCTCTGTGAGCATCTCACAGTTATGCTGCTTCAGGCAAGGCTTAACTCTGGGCCATGTTACCTAGCTCGTGTTAGGGTAATTTCAGTCTGCTCTATGGAGATAAAATGAGCAATCTACAGTCTTCCAGCATTCCAGGGTGCACCACTCCCAGCCCTCCCCAACCCAGAGCAGGGGTAGAGCCTAGGTGTCCTGGCTCCTAGCCATGGCCCAGCTCACCACCCTCTAGTGCCGAATCAGAGCTGTACAGACAAGAAATGGCATTAACCCTTAACATGTGACTGCTTACAGCATATTCTAACTAACATTGCTTAACATTCCAGAGATATAGTATAGTCTACATGTAACATGTCATTTTACCCTTACTTTTCTTCCTGTTTTAGGATACCATTGGAACATCTTAACCCCTTTATACTCCAGGCTGATATTAGCTGTATGATTAACTGCATGTCTTAGACAATGTTAACATACACCAACTATGTATCCATACAGCTACCATGCTATATTGTCTTACAACTCTACAAAGCCATGGAAATAACCATGATATTTAACATTTTCTAATAAAGTCTTAAATTCATAATCATTATATAGGAAACCTTATTCTGCAGGGTACTGAGGACTGTCCACTTCCATTCACTCACCTGTCAGTAACAGATGCTCTGGAAACAGTTTAGAAAAACTAGTGCTAAAGTTATTTTTACATGACCACTTGAGCGTTTGATTCTAAAGTCGCAGCTGCTTTCTCTCTAATACATAGTGAACCTGAGAAAATGTTGTGCTCCCATCTCAGTGTCAAGAGAGATCAATGATTTAAAGTGTGTGCTGCTGTGGCATTCCTTTCCTAGTGCACTTGTAGGCATTTGAGAAGACCTTGCACTTGGTCTGGTCTGCAGGGTCTGGGCAGTTGCCTCACGGATCTGAGGCATTCTTCAATTCCAGTCTCTAGAAGTTGACTTATTTGGGAGATAGTGATAATCAAAAGGAAAGCAAGACACAAGTGCACAGACACAAGGCTATGGTTGGAATCTCTTCTTTCAAGAAATCCCTTTTTGGCTGTAGCCCCAGTAAGGTTCACATACAAGTCTTTATTAATATCCCCAAAATAATGGATCAGCATTTATACCTGCACCTTGTCAGAAAGGGGCTGGACTGTGTCCTTCCTGAATGTGTATCGTATGAATCTTACGAATTCCTCCTTTTTTATTTTACATGTAGCCAGTTTTGCTGTCAGTCCAATTTCCTACATGGATCAGGAGCTTGGAGTGACTTGTTTTAGATAGGCCTATGAGTACTAGCTCTAGATGACCACATCATCCAAGTAAGGCAGTACTGTGTGGCTAGTGATCCTGATGCATTGGCTGCTAGAAGGCTGTGTGTGGTTTGTTGAGACCAAACCACATAGACCAAAATGGTATTATCTGAAGAGAGTGTAAAAAGCTGCCTGTTCACAAAATTCTGGTGCGAGTAGGATCTGTCAATGGTGCTTTCTGAGGTCTACTGTGAAAACGAATCTTTTTTGTCCAGTCATCTATTCAGGGCATAGAGTTCACATTGAATTTAGAAAAACTGCTGACCTTCCTAAAACCTCTGCAGAACTGGCTGGTCTTTTCTCATTTAGGACTAATACCATTGTGCTATACATTGGTGATTGCAATATGGGACTCATCAACTATACATAGGTCTAGCATAGCACAGGGTTCTTGCTTTTCAGCCTTACCTATTTTCTTGGGGAGTACATGAAGATTCTTCCAGACTCATTGTTTTGGCTTGCTTGGATCCTGGTTTTCTCTGATTTAAAAAAAAAAATCCCAATTTTCAGTTAAAAAAAACCCACACCTAAAATCCACATTGTTCCATGATTAAAATGAAACACTACTAATATATACCTATCTATATAGATCATTGACCTATCCATATAGATAGGTATATATTGGTGTTTCATTTTAATCATGGAACAATGTGGATTTTGGGTTACTTGCTCTAATCCAAAAATTGGGGATTTTTTTTATCAGAGAAAACCAGGATCCCTGCTGATCAGCCTGGGTTCTGGCACAGCTCTGCATGCAGTGAACTCTGGTGTTATTGCAGGTATGTCCTGGGCTTTATATGCTTGGTGTGTAGGTGGAGATCTGGCAGGAACTAATCTGACCAGCTGGTGAGCTCAGAGAGCTCACTGCATGCAGAACTCTGTGCAAATCAGATGTTGAGCTCAGAGAGCTCACTGGGCATGTACAGCAAAGCCCAAGAGAGACACAACTGTACCACAGCATCCCCCTGGATCCACCCTTGGGTACACATGACTCATGTTTGTTATAGGCCATTCCTGGGCTGGCTAAGCATTAAAGAGATTCCTCTTAACAAAGGTGTCTGGGGGTTCCAAATCCCCTTTGGAATTTCAACTGGTATTTTATATTATGTTCTGTTATGGGAACCTGTTCCTCCCATATATCCCATGTTAAATACAGGATATTCTACCATTGCCTCCTGGCCCAGATTTTGAAAGGGGAAAATTTAATAGATACCTTCTGCAAAAATTAAGATGATGGTTCCTTTTTGAGGTCTGGTTGAAATATGCAGCTAGAACAGGGCTGTCTAACTTGTAGCCCTTGGTTAATTGGCAGACCCTAGGCTCTTACCCAACCACTGCTCTCCCATTGCTCTGACTGCAGCAGTAACCAGGGTCTCTAGGCTCTGGCTCCCTCCTTCATCTTCTGTTTTCTGCTCCCACCTTAGGGGTGGGACTGTCCAGTGGAGTGGTGGACCCTACAGATAAGAGGCAATCTTGGGAGCTGGGGCATCCATGCAGTGTGGTACAGCAGGGAGATACCTGCATGACATACAGCCCAATGAGCTCATGCTCTGCACAGGTGCAGCCTATGTCACATGTGATGTAGACTGTGTAGTGTGTGGCCCCTGGTCACTTAGAAATTGAAGAGCCTTGAGCTAGACCCCTGACCTGCGCATAATAGACAGAGAACTAACCATCTTTATTTTGAGTAGGTCAGTGAGATGGATGCTGCCCTGAAATGGAAAGGCTCTGGTTCTAGCCTGACCCCCTGCTCCCAATGGGGCGGGAGCTATCCCATCCTTGGCAGACTTCAGTAAGGGGTGCATTACCTTTTGGTGACAAAAACATGATTTGTGTAAGATGGGCATGAATAAGGAAGGATAGTATGATAGCTAGGAATGTACTTGTAACTTTAATATTAATGTGTTTGTTTAGCTGCATGTATTATAGATTATACAGATCACCTGACACGTCAGTTATGTGACCCAGTTTTCAGTTGCTTATACTTGAAATGTTTCTGCTGAAATTTTTCAGGCCAGGTATTTATTTTGAGCTGATATACTTGTTTGTTTTTTTTAATGAATTCAGCAAATACAATTAGTCCATTTTTCAAGCTTAGATTGGAAATGAGTGCTTTGCCCATGTTAAAAATGTCTTTCAATGCTTTTTAAGCACAGTCTTGGAATTTGGTAACTGTGTGTATGAGGGGGAGGGGAAAATCCTTTTACTGTCTGGGATGTGTTGCTTGCTGTTTTGTTGTAAAGCCACCCTAATTTATTTTAATTGTAACGCTTGGAAAAATCTCACTTCATGCATACTTTATAGAGACTTTTCAGAGTTTGATACCTAAATTCTTAAAATATTCTGTCTGCACCTAGAATCCTTTGTGGTGGGACTGTAGGGCTGAGCAGGACTTTTCCTGTAATTTATCTTCCCAGCTGCTGCAGGCTGAGGTAGAGGTGGCCACAGAAACTGAGAGCATGGAGACTTTCTGTGTTGTTCTTTCAGACTAAGTATAGACATTACACTTATCGCACATTAAGTGTGCAGAAAGTACTTTACAGCTATAACAGAACAGATGTTCACAGCACATAAAACACTTAAAAATGGTGAATCCCAATCTAAGTTAGCCCTGGATGGATGTAGTATCCAACTAAAGTGCTTTAGGTTAAAGCACTTTATCAACTGTCTGTACTCTCCCACCATGAGTCAAGGTAGGTCGTATTCCCCTGGCATCCCACGATCCCCTCCTGGGTGGCTGGCTAGCCTTGGCCAGTGCTTATCTGTTCCTGGTGAGCAGCAGCTCAGTCTTGCCCCTGGGCTGTCACAGAGGAGACAGAAAAGGCTCCGTCTCCTGTCTGCACAGCTGGGTAGGGAGTTGGGGGAATGGAGTCCCTGTGCCATGCAGGCTCCCTCTAGATTGCTAGGTTGGGTCTTGAGGAGGGGGGGAGGGGAGATGGACAGGTTCTTGTGGCAGGGGGGCTCTGTTCACCTACCTCCAGTTCCCAACATGGTGAAAAGCCAGGCCAGGCAGCCTCATGCTGCAGCTCCTGGATTTAGCTGTCAGGAGGCTGGGGCCAGTAGTGAGGGAGCCCCACCTGACTGTGCAGACCCAACTCAGCCCCCTCCCATGCCCCCCAAGACCCGAGCCAAGAATCTGGGGGGGGAGGAGGCCTGTGTGGCATAGGGGCTCCATTTCTCCCCCTCTCTCCCAGCCACTGCTGACAGTTGCCAGCTGGCAGAGGGGGCAGGGCTACAGAGAAGGGCTGCTCTGGCAGCCTCCTGGGAGGCATGCCAGAGCAGCCCCAGCCTGGCCTCAGCTCGTGTGGGCAGGCTCCAAGCCCCCTCCTCCACACAACAGTGAACGTCTATTCAGTTCACTTCTGCTTTAACTTATACCACTTTAAGTAAAGTGCAATAGTTACAGTGCTTCCACTAGGGGCTTTCTGAACATCTGCATTTAGCCTCAGTGCTCCTACTGTGGCATCCCAAGTAAAGGACAACAAGAAATTGTTTTTTAGATATATAGGGAGTAAAAGGAAGGCCCAGGGAGGAATAGGACCCCTGCTACATGGGCAGAAACAATTGGTGACGGACAGGGGGGACAAGGCTGAACTCCTCAACGAGTTCTTTGCCTCAGTGTTCCTAAGCGAGGGGCATGACAAGTCTCCCACTGGGGTTGTAGAGAGGTAGCAGCAAGGCACCAGACTTCCATGCGTAGACCCTGAGATGGTGCAGAGTCACTTGGAAGAACTGGATGCCTTTAAGTCGGCAGGCCCAGATGAGCTCCATCCGAGGGTGCTGAAGGCACTGGCCAACATCATTGCAGAGCCACTGGCAGGAATATTTGAACGCTCGTATTTGAACGCTTGTGGCGCATGGGCCAAGTCCCGGAGGACTGGAAAAGGGCCAGTGTGGTGCCCATTTTCAAGAAGGGGAGGAAGGAGGACCCGGGCAACTATAGGCCAGTCAGTCTCACCTCCATCCTTGGCAAAGTCTTTGAAAAAATTATCAAGGCTCACATATGCGAGAGCCCGGCAGGACAAATTATGCTGAGGGGAAACCAGCACGGGTTTGTGGCAGGCAGATCGTGCCTGACCAATCTAGTCTCTTTTTATGACCAGGTTACGAAACGCCTGGACACAGGAGGAGGGGTAGATGTCGTATACTTAGACTTCAGGAAGGCCTTCGATACGGTATCCCACCCCATACTGGTGAACAAGTTAAGAGGCTGTGACTTGGATGACTACACAGTCCAGTGGGTGGCGAATTGGCTAGAGGGTCGCACCCAGAGAGTAGTGGTAGATGGGTCGGTTTCGACCTGGAAGGGTGTGGGCAGTGGGGTCCCGCAGGGCTCGGTCCTTGGACCGATACTCTTTAATGTCTTCATCAGTGACTTGGACGAGGGAGTGAAATGTACTCTGTCCAAGTTTGCAGATGACACAAAGCTATGGGGAGAAGTGGACACGCCGGAGGGCAGGGAACAGCTGCAAGCAGACCTGGACAGGTTGGACAAGTGGGCAGAAAACAACAGAATGCAGTTCAACAAGGAGAAATGCAAAGTGCTACACCTAGGGAGGAAAAATGTCCAGCACACCTACAGCCTAGGGAATGACCTGCTGGGTGGCACGGAAGTGGAAAGGGATCTTGGAGTCCTAGTGGACTCCAAGATGAACATGAGTCAGCAGTGTGACAAAGCCATCAGAAAAGCCAATG
>NW_005842624.1:182203-187359 GCF_000455745.1 Alligator sinensis | reverse complement strand
TGCCTGTGCAGGGGGTCGGACTCGATGATCTATTGAGGTCCCTTCCGACCCTAACATCTATGAATCTATGAATCTACTGCTGAAATCCAGGCAAGCAGGAGGAGGAAGGGTTCTGCTCCCTGTTCCTAGTGCGATTTATGCATTTTATCCAATGACTATTTAATGCAAAATGTATTAACCTGGTCTCCTACTTCCAGGCAACCACTAAGCTATTAGGCAAAAGATGGGGTAGGTTCTCCTCTTCCTCACTTTTTGTAATGAACACATGTAAGGCTAAGATGAAGGTATTTTTTATTAAACTAGATCAGTTAACAATTTTCCAGGGGCTTGAGCAGGGTAAAGAAGAGTTGCACTTAGTGTTTGAGATGACTGAAGACTGTGTAAGTACCTTTAAAGATGAAAGGAACAGTTTAGAGAGAGAATAGGATATGGGATAAAAAATAAAAATTCATCCCTGCACAGTAAGACACACATTGAATTCTTTAAAAAGGGTTTAGTTTGGTGTTGCATAAAGATTATGCTGGCCTACTACACAGGGATCACTGTCTATATGAGACCACTTCCGGTTTCTAGGTAAAATTTAAAAAGGGCAATAGTAAGAAAGGTAGAAAGCTTTTTATTAAATTCATGTTGTCAAAAATGTGTACCTGGGTGATTTGAAATAGCCATTTTTCACTCAAGAAAAACTTAAAAAAATATCTGTCATGGAAGGATGCCTGATACATTTCAGCTGCTTTGGTTTTGTTTTGAAAGAGCTGTTGGAAGTTGGTAAGATAAAACCTGGCATTTATTGGGAAGGTCTATACAATTTTAACTGTGGAGGTATAGCCATCTCATGAAAGACATTCCCCACATTTTCAGTATTCTGCTGAACTTCTGGATTCAGAAATGAATTTTCTTCTTTAAAAAGAACCATTTTTGTTTTTATACAGGCAGGATCAGACCCTACCAAATGCAGCTACCACAACAACTACTGATACTAAACGGTAGGAATGAACTTAATGCTTAATGATTCATTCTGAAGCATACTGTTCAAGTGTTTATTCTTCAGTCTTTCTATATTGTAGTACAGTTCCTTCCTGTGATATCCTGGAGTATTATTTGAAGTATTTTGCAAATGATAATGCTTCAAAATGGAAATGGGATGCAGATTATGTGCTTTCTTGAGGGTATGGTTTACAAAGTAATTTGGAACCTGGCTTTTTCTCCCCTGAATGATTATGTTACTTTATATTTTTCTTACATTTTATTCACTGGTGGCTTGAACACATGTAACCTAGCCTTTCCCATGTAAACAAGGAGTGGACACACTAGGCTAATTCCTGTTTTGCTTTTTATGTCTAAATAGCATGTCCAGAGGCATGGAATTGTATTTTTGGCATGTATGCACAGCTTGGGACTCTCTTTTTTCCTGTGTTGAACTTGGAATTGCACTGGAATCTGCTGAAAATAAAGTGGAGTCAATGGAAAAGGATAATCCTTTTGCTATTTAGACCAAAATTCTGGTAGTTGGAGCACTTGCCTAGGGAGTGGAAGATTCAGTTCTAGACCCCCTTTATGCCATAGGCCAAATGTAGCCCAACCTCCTCTCCAACTCACCTCTTGAAATTGGTTCACTGGGCAGCAAATGGGAAAAACCTGGGACAAGGAGGAAGAGATCAAGCTAGAGGGTTTGTGACTCTGAGAGATGGATGTGGTCTGAGATTGGAAGAGGCCCTATGTTTTGGCCTTAGCCCTTGTTCCAAACAGGCATAAACTTTCCCAGTGCTGTGTACGCACTTTCTCCAAATAATGTTACATGCACGGTACGGTGGCCAGCTTCAAGAGGAGAGCCGTATACTGTCTATATGTTCAACACTTTTAGAACTGTAGGGGCACATCTACACATGTGCTTAACTGTGCAGTAGACTAATTTGCTATGGTGTAAAGCATCACAGTCTACATGTACAACGCTATTAGATCGCAGCAAACTAATTTTCACTGCCTTAAGATAATACTGCCACAGACAGTTTTAGCTTATGGTGGCAAAAATAACTGTGCTTTAATGCAGATGCAAATGCTGACCTGAACATACATTGCTCCTGGTCAGCCCAGGTACCAGGCAGCCAGACCCCTGCCTGCTGCCTAGCCATATGGCTCTGCTCTCTGGGTGCTCTTGTGCCACAGCCAGTCCCTCCACTCCCTGATGCCATAACCCTGAGCTCTGGGCTGATCCCCTGACCCTGCTGCCAGCCCAGACTCAAACTGTTGCAGTCCTGGGCACATGTGGAAATGTTGTTTCCAGAAGTAGTTTACTTCAGCGTGAACTGCGCTGGAATTTATCACATTGCCTTAATGGCATGTGTGGATGCACCCTATGTAATATATAATTTCATACATATCATACCTTTCTATAGGATTTATTTTTTCACTTGTGATGTAGGGTATCTAAATCAAATCTTATTGTAGACTGTGATAGGAAAGGAGAAATGTAGTATTCTGTTCTGGTTTATTACAGTTTTCCAGGTGGCAGGGGGGGGCCTCCATACTGAGGTGGGAATTTAGTTGTTTCTTATGTTCCTTTCGCCAGAGGGTTGAGCTCCCTGCTGTGATGGGAATTTTGTTGCTTCTCTCAGTAAAAGCAGCAGGCTTGTCCATCATCAGTCATTTGGTACTTTTTCCTAGGAGAGCACATATACTAGTTAATATAACCTTAGTTAATACAGCTTTCTAACCTGTAGATTATGTACTTTTGGAGGTGTAAGGTAGACTTGAACATTTTCTCAGCTGATCTGTCAGTGCATTCTTGTGTCCTAGGTAATGATTGCATCCTGTCACTTGCTTGGTGAAAGGAAAGGCTCCCCACTTAATTTTGCCTTCTTTTACAGAGGAGGCGACATTATTGTGCCTGTAATATGTTGCCTTATATGTTAATAGTTTATAGCACTTTAAGGGGAAATTCCTACCTTTGTCCATCTGGCTTGTTCCTTTAACTTTCTATCATTGTCATTCCCATATCTGTTTAAATCCACTACAGCAATTTCAGCTGTCTACAGTAGAGTATATTGGCAAAAGAAGAGCTGAAATAATATTAAACTTCACATGACAATGTGCTTTTCTTTCATAACAAAATCTATTCTTTAAAGGTTGTGTGAGATTTTTCCCTGCCTAAATATGGCAGGTATATAATAGTTTTTAAATGTGTTACATTATGTACTGTAGAACCATTGTTTGAATCAAGCAAGATGAAGATATACATTCTGCAGTTTTGTTTAACCTTGTCCTTAGATCACTTCTACCCATCTGTTTTAGCCAAGATTCAAAATCAATACTCATTACAAATCTAGCAGTTGATGTTTTACAATGACTGGTAATGTCTTCCCACCAGAAACCACTAATAATTGAGTATGGTAAGGGAGGAATGAGGAATGTCACCTCTTTGGGACAAGACTGATATTATTCTATTACTTGGCAATCTCTCCAGTTTCCCCCTCATGCTGGTTTCCCCTGCCCTAGTGCACCACGTCCTCTTCCATTTATTTTTCTTTCAGTCCTTTTCTCCCACGATACAAATCACATACACAGGTGCCCCACAGTGTAGGCATTGTCCTTTGTGAGGCATTTGTGATGCAGTCTACTCCTAGAGCACCTACACTGGTGGTGTCACCCTGCACTTAGCCAAAAAGAGGATGTAGTGAAATAATTAATTAGTTAATTCATCTTTGCAAAATGCTTTGATGATCTAAGTGCTATTTTAAGTGCCGAACTGTGTGAGAGCTAATAATAGCCAACAAAGGAGAGCTTCTTAGTTTGATCAAGGTTTGCTGCAGGAAGGCCATAGAGCGGAGCAAGCTTTGGGTGAGAAACAAATAGATATGGAAGGGCCTAAACAGTACTTCCACAGCATGGCTGAGAGTAGCAGAGCCGAATGCATACTTCTCAACTCTAAGGAAAAGATTGTCTGTATATCCTGAGCTTATCATTGTGACACCTGACTATCTTCTAAAAAGATAAGAGAGTGGTCCATTGCCCCCTGACAGTGAGGAGTAATTTGGTATTCATCAGACTTTTAAAACTGTCAGGGTTGTTCTTTAAAGACAGCTAGAGCACAGAAATGACCATTCTCTTTGGATCTGAACGTGGTGGGATACCACATGCATTGCACATGCAGGAGTTCACTCTGCTGCTAATTTGCTATGCCAGAAAAGTGGCACATGGTGACAACATGCACAATTGTCTTGTTACCTGTATGAAAGGAGTTATGCAAACATGGATTGGCTGCCAGAAAACATTCTTTTTCCTTTTTTATATATATTTTTGTGAGCCTCAGAACTGCTTGGAATTGGTCTAACCCTACTATATTGCCTACCTGGCTGGGCTCACTTGAGCCCAGTTTCCCTCCTGCCCAGGCAGGGGGTCGAACTTGAAGATCTACAAGGTCCCTTCCGACCCTACTTCTATAATTCTATATTCACTTATGACGTTTAGGTTTTTATAGGGTCTCACTTCACTTGCAAGTCGGTTAAGCATTAGTTACAGAGTTCTTAAAAGAATGTGCAGTTCATGCTAAATATCTTAACTCTTCTGTTGTAATTGAGCTTTAACTGTGAACTGAGCACAGAAATCAAAGCAGCATTGATCAGAGAACATGTTTTGGAGAATAGTTAATTGAGGTATAGCACTCTTGTTGCCCAAACGGCTAGTTTTGTGCCCCTGGAGGCTAGACCAATTCCACCTTTAGGAGAGAGTCACACACAGGGTGGGTTTATCATGAGTTTATTGATTGCGCAAGCAATGTCAACAGAGGAGCTGATGCTCTAAGCAGTGTTGACCCCAAACTTCTCTCGAGGTTATATTTTTATAGCTTATATAGACAAAGGGTTGTAGTGTGTCATACAACTATTGGCAGTATTATAATTTTTTTGTTGTTATGTTTTATCTTATGGGCGAGGCTTAGTTCGTTATTGGTTAGTATCTCCTGTCAAGTTTAGTGCATGCGTATTTTAAAAGCAGAACTGCGGCAAAAAGTTCTGTCGCATGCGCAGAGGAAAAGGGGAACTGCGGCAAAGTTAATGTCTTTTAGTAACCTTATACCTTAGTGTAACTTCAGGGCATTAGGCAAGTATGGTTACAAAATGCAGAGCAAGCAAGAAGGAAAAAGAAACCCACAACTCAGT
>NW_005842624.1:180101-182164 GCF_000455745.1 Alligator sinensis | reverse complement strand
AAGAGAGGCCCAGGTCATGATGTATTTTTACCACAATTCCCCCCTTAAGATGCTTTCTAACTCTATTTTTAATAATTGTTTGTGATTGCTAGCTTTTGGTAATGCACAAGCATCTCGCGGTTGACAACTGACTGAACTGTTTGTTTTAGGAGGGCCATGATGTAGGGTATGACACAGGGAAGCAAACAAAGTGTTGTCATTAATAAGCAAAAGGCCAGCAACGCACCTCTTAGCCACCCAAACTGAGGAAGCCAAGATGTCAGCCAATCAAAGCTCCACCCGTTCCATGTTTGGACAGGGACATGGGCTATTTTTTTTATGTCGTCTGTTAGATTTTTTATCAGTTCACCGTTATCATCGATTTTAACACAGCAATTAGACAAATTTAACTTTTTATACACTCCACCTTCACTAGCAAGTAGGTAGTCAAGAGCTAGACTGTTCTGCAGTATCGTGGTGCGTAGCTGGGTCAACTGATTCCCGATTAAGCGTAGGGCTGCGGCAGTTTTGTTGGTAATTATCTCTATTATAGCCTGAAGTCTAATAATGCGGTTGGTTAGGTAGGTGGACTCTCTCCCAACCACATTTGGCTCCCAAGTAGCTGGACCATAATACTGAATGATCCTTTTCGCTGGCCACTCATCAGTACCCCATCGTTGACCTCCCCCTGCGGCTATTTTTTTAAAGGAACTGTCAGTGCTGTGTTTGATGCGATAAGCTCTGGGGTGTGATGTCTGGATATCGGGAAATGTAGGTTGGGTTATCCAAACACCAGGGATCAAAGCTCCTAGGTAACAAGTTCCGGTCTACTTGAGGGGAAGCTGTCTATATGCCCATTGCCCACAAATCCACCATAATCCACAGGTCTCATTTGCGATAGCTGAACGAGAGAACATTAAAGCTAACATTAGTGAGCCTCTCTTTGTGGCACTTTTTCCCCCTTTGGCATGATTTTGGTGGGTGCAATTTTGACCCCAAACTGAAACTCGCTCCTTTTTTAATAGACAGCCACAGGATTCAAACGTGTCAAATGAGGTATTTGCACATATCTATGCGCCCGCTTTGGGGGCAACTTCTTTAGAGATCCAGGTTTCCTGGCACTTTGACTGTCTTACTCTAAACCCTCCTCCTTGTTGGGATACACAAATGGAGCCTCTAATTTTTGCCACCATAACTCTTCCGGAACCAGTGTATCGCAAGGAGAAATTAAAATTCTGACTAAAGCCCCAATCCGAGATTATACCTGTCCTATTAAGGGGAATGGGCAGGAAAAGGACCCCTTTATCACTAGAAACAGGGGTGAGTGCACACAAAAGGCAACTATGATCGGCCAATGCTTGGGCAGAATCTCTGAGAAGGGCTACCCACGAATTCCCCACCTACGGGTCGGGGGGGGTGAGGGGTTGGAGAGCTGAAGGCCAATCCTTGAGGATCATGGACCAGAGCCCTTCTCGCTCACTCGAAGGCAGCCTCATACAAGTTGTGGATGTACCCGGTTCTATACCAGTAGTGTCATTGTATTTTAGTGTGACTTGTCGATAAGGGCAGCATGAAGAATTGGGGTGTAGGTGGGCCTCGACTATATACTGCTTGGTATCTTGGTATTGACTCATGGGAAAGGTTTTATCATAATTATCATCAGTACATGTATAACAACCAGAAGTGGGACTAGAGATGGGTCTTGAATATCTAGAAAGAGCAAAAGCCAAAGGAGATAGATTAAGGTCCACATTTTTGCAAGCGTAACTTCAGATCTCCTACTGGTTTACTTGTCCACTTGTCGGTTTTTTGTTCCCGGGTGTTATCAGCTTTCGGAGTGATCACACCTTGGGAGTTGGTGTCCTCCTGATGGAAAGGCTTTACTCTTGAACAGTGGGTCCACTTGTCGTTGTTTGCCAAGTGAACAGCGGTATGTGTAGTCAGTAGCACCTGATATGGTCCTTTTCACTTTTCTGTAAGGGGATCCTTTTTTTACTTCTGAACCAGGACCTGGTCACCCGGTTTGAAGTTGTGGATCGGCACATCCAGCGGGAGACTCTGAAAAGGTGCAGCAAACCTGTGTA
>NW_005842624.1:175853-180091 GCF_000455745.1 Alligator sinensis | reverse complement strand
CATGTTTCTGGATTTTGGATTTGCCCAGTTCTATAGTAACCGATTTTTTTTATCCTGCTGGCAAGACTCTGGGAGGCATATCAAACATTAACTCAAAAGGGAGCAATTTAATCCCTCTACGTGGTGTGCTACGTATGTGAGTTAAAGCTAGTGGGAGCGCCTGTGGCCATTTTAAGTGAGCCTCGATATAGATTTTTGTTAACATGGCCTTTAGCGTTTTATTTATGCGCTCCACCTGGCCTGAACTCTGGGGTCTCCATGGAGTATGGAGCTTTCATCTGATATTTAAAGCTTTGGACACTTCTTGTATTATTTTTCCTACAAAATGACTACCTTAATCTGACTCAGTAGACTCAGGCAATAGAAATCTGGGTATTATCTCATGGAGTAGCACCCGTACCACTGTGGATGCAGTAGCTGTTCTCGTGGGGTAGGCTTCTACCCATCCAGTTAACTGGTCAACTAGTACCAATAGATAATGGTGTTGTCCAGATCTAGGAAGTTTAGCGAAGTCAATCTGCCAAGCTTGTCCAGGATATTGGGCCCATGGTCTTCCTCCCATGGGGGTTGGTGGTTTGGCGGACTTTGGATTTACCTTTTGGCAGGTCGGGCATTGAGAGACCACTCTTTGGGCATCCAAATAAAGGCCTGGGGCCACCATTTTGGCGGTCAACAAGTCTCCCATTGCGGTGCCTCCCATGTGAGTGGAGGAATGCAGCTGGTGGAGTATCTCTCCCAGCAATTCTCAAGGTATTAACACCTTCCCTCCAGGCACAACCCACCATCCCTGGGGATTTTTATTCGCTTTAAGCTCAGTGGCCAGCGTATCTGATTCTGGGCCATATTTTATTTTGCATTTCTCTAAGTAAGAGGGCACTTTATGGGCCGATCCTTGAAATGCTGTCTCTCCTCCCATTTGTGCTGCCTCTTTGGCTGCTACGTCTGCCTTCGCATTTCCCTTTCTTTGGCGTTCGTCTGCAGCCTTGTCATGGGCCTTTACATGTATTACGGCTCCCTCTTTTGGTAGCTGGAGGGCTTCCAATAGCTTTATAATTTGTGGCCCATTTGCAATCTTTTGTCCCGAGGCTGTGATAAACCCCCGCTCTTTTCACAATAGCCCATGAGCATGTACAGTAGCAAAAGCATATCAGGTATCCGTGAAAATGTTTATCCTTTTGTCTTTTTTTAATTCTAGTGCACGGGTCAGAGCAGTAAGCTCTGCTGCCTGCGCTGACCATGTTGCAGGGAGCTTTTCTTTCCACACAGTCTCAGTCAAAGTTATCACAGCACACCCCGTAGACCGCTTGCCATGTCTTGAACCATCTACGAAGAATTCCTCCTCCGGGTTCTCAAGTGGGTCATCTGCCAAGTCAGGAAGAATCAGTACTGTCTGAGTCAATACCTCTAGACAATCATGGCACGGAGGTCCCGGTTCTGGCATCAGGGTGGCTGAGTTCAAAGCAGTGGTGTGCTTGAAGGTAAGGCCTGGATTAGATATGAAATCTCTCTCCTATCTGGATTGTCTGGAGGGGTTTAAAATTTTTCCTCCCTCTCCTCCAAGGATCTGGGGAACTCCATGTGGGGTATGTATTCCCATATCAGCTCCCATAACAATCTTTTGAGCCTCCTCCACAAGGGTAGCAGTGGCGGCGACAGCCCTCAGGCATGCAGGCCACCCCTTCGCTACCAGGTCTAGGACTTTGGAGTAGTATCCCACGGGCTTCCAAGTGGGACCTACTGGCTGAGTTAGGACCCCTGAGGCCACTCCCCTATTTTCGTGCACATACAGTCTATAGGGCTTGTGCCCATTTGGAATCATCAACGCCGGGGGCTGCAAGAGGGCAGCTTTCAGTAATTCAAATGCATGTTGTTTTTTCTTAGTCCATTTCCACATAGCAAGACCCTCCTTGGTAAGGGACTCATATAAGGGTTTGGCTTTTTTTTCATAGTCAGGAATCTATAATCTATAAAACCCGGTCAGACCCAAAAAGGCTCGCAGTTCTTTGGGGCTTTTGGGAATGGACATATCTTGTATTGTTTGGATTCGATCTTTATTTAAAGCCCGAATCCCCTTTTTAATCTTATATCCCAAAAAGGTGACTTTCGGTTGGCAGATCTGAGCCTTTTCCCGTGACACCTTATACCCTTTCTTCCCCAGGGTATTCAGCAAGGACTCTGTCGCCCTTTTTTCCGTCTGTTTATCCGGACTTGCTATCAATAAGTCATCAACATATTGTAACAGCGCTATCTCAGGGTCTCTCTCTTTTTAATGTTCCAGGTCTTTTTGCAATGCCGTCCCAAAGATATGGGGGGATGAGACAAATCCCTGGGGCAACACAGTCCATAACAATTGAGTCTTATGATATGTATCTGGGTCTTTCCATTTAAAAGCAAACAATTTCTGACTATCCTCATGTATTGGGATAGAGAAGAAAGCATCTTTTAAATCTAGCACAGAAAACACCTTAGCTTCTGCTGGAACTTGGGTGAGAATGGTGTGAGGGTTTGGAACCATGGGGTGGTCTATTAAAATCTTTTTATTTATTGCTCTCAAATCTTGCACTAGCCCGAAGGAGATGTCATCCGCTTTGGGCACTCTCAAGATCGGGGTGTTGAAGGGGGATGATCCCTCTATTAACCAGCCATACCGTTTAAATTTGTCAATCAGCGGTTTTAAACCGACCCGAGTGGCCTTCTTCAGAGGATATTGCTTTACACATACAGGACCCTCTCCTTTCTTTAGGGGGATTCTGACTGGATTTATATATTTTGCCCGGGCAGGGGTTCCGTCTGCCTATACGCGCGGATCAACATTTTCTAAAATCTCAACTTCTTTGGTTTTCGGATCCGCCTTAACGGTTCGAAGGGCCATTTGATAATTTGAGCCCTGTTTCACTGGCAGCTGTACTACGATTTGATCTTCACGAAAGAAGATTTCAGCTTGCAATTTGGTTAACAAGTCCCGTCCCAAGAGAGCCACTGGACATGCGGGGGAAACTACGAACGCATGTTTTAACATATTATTTTTAATCTTTGTGAGGAGGGGCTTATACACAGGCAGTCTGGTTTGTCTTTTTAATTTGAGCCCTGTTTCACTGGCAGCTGTACTACGATTTGATCTTCACGAAAGAAGATTTCAGCTTGCAATTTGGTTAACAAGTCCCGTCCCAAGAGAGCCACTGGACATGCGGGGGAAACTACGAACGCATGTTTTAACATATTATTTTTAATCTTTGTGAGGAGGGGCTTATACACAGGCAGTCTGGTTTGTCTTTTCTCTATCCCTTCTACAGTCACATGCTTTCCACTTTCTTTGGCTAAAGGAGGTTTGGCGGGAATCATTGAACAAGTGGCCCCGGTATCTACCAGCGCCTCATAGTCTCTGCCACCCACCCTTATCTGTATCATGGGATCCTTTTTGGGCATTTGTCCGCAGGGCGGTGGCCTTGAATCCCGGTCCCCTTCAGCTAGAATCTTCCCCCGAGGATTCCGCTCGCATCTGGCGGTCCCCCGGCTGGGTTTCCCTCTTTCTGTCCTTTAATTTAGGACAATCCCTTTTCCAATGTCTTTTTTTCCGACAGTATGCACACTCGTCTGGCTTCGGTCGATTCTTCCCTTTCTTCTGCCCCGCCTCAGGTTGCTCCTTTCGTCTCCCACCAAGGTTGGCGCCTCTGCCCAGGGCAGCTGCCAGCATTGTCATTTGTTTCTGCCCACGCTTCTCCTCCTTTCTTTTCTTTCTGCTACCTGATCTCGATTTCCGTAAACTTTGTATGCAATTTCTACAAGCTCCGAGAGGGGTTTTCCTGGTCCCCCTTCAACCTTTTGTAACTTTTTTCTTATGTCTGGGGCCGCTTGCCCAATAAACAGCATGTTTATCATGCGATGATTTTCTTGGGCTTCAGGGTTTATATCACTAAATTTTTTAAAAGCATCATACAACCGCTCCAAAAAAACCGAGGGAGACTCGTCCTTTCCTTGACGGACTTCGCATAATTTGGAAAGATTAGTTACTCGTGGCACTGCTTTGTCCAAAGCTTTCACTATAATTTCTAAATACTCCTTGTTGCGCCTCCTCCCCTCGGTGTACTGTCGTCCCAATCAGGATTTTCAATAGGACACTTTCCCCGTAAATCTGTTTTTGGTTTGCGTTCTTCGGCTATTTTATCTGCTGCTTCCTGTACCAACCGCCTTTCCTCAGAGGTCAAAAGGGTATGTAACATCATCTGAACATCAGCCCA
>NW_005842624.1:175510-175754 GCF_000455745.1 Alligator sinensis | reverse complement strand
GTGTGGAAGGGCACATAGACAAAGGTGGGTTCTTCTCCGTCTCCTGCCACCTGTCTCATCGGGCACTGGTGTCGATATTGGGGGTTTTGATTGCAAGAGGTGCGAACGGGTCGGGTCGGTATGGGTGATGGTAGGTGTAGTGGAGGTGGGGGTGGCGGTGCCAGTGTCCACTCCTCAGGTTCAGGACACCACTGTGGGTCCTCTGGCTAAGGAGGATCACTTTTCTCTTTGTACTCATAAAGGG
>NW_005842624.1:174910-175500 GCF_000455745.1 Alligator sinensis | reverse complement strand
GAGGCTGTTGCCCTGAAGCCCTTTGGGTCCCCTTCTTTCCCTCCCGCGGCATCCTGATTAACTTGGGGTGATGCTGAGGAGCTCCCTGTGCCTTTCTTTCCCGAAGTACTAGAATTTATTGTAGAAGTTTCCGGACTGCCTTGGCTATCTTGGGATGAACTTTCCGAGCTTTTTTTTTCCAAAACGTTGGTACTGTCCGGAGACGGTGCTCAATTTCTACGCTTTAGTCCCTGAGTCAGATCTCCCTCACTACCAGAATCAAGAAGAACTTTGGGCTTTTTTTCAGTGTCTTTTGCCACTAACATCTTATACATTTTTCCTTTACACTTCCGAATCCAAGGGGGGTTAGGGTACATTATAGCACTTATTCAACAATCTATATACGGATATTGATCCCAGTGTCCATCCCTTGTTATCACATTCAACACTTCATTCGCCAACTTCACATTAAACGAGCCAACATATGGCCAACCCACCTCAAACGTTGTCCATTCTAACTGGCAGAACTTAATAAAGTCATTTTTTGTCATTTCCATCCCATAATCTCCCTTAAATTTGTTAAAGTTTCTTAGCATGCATCCTAATGGGGT
>NW_005842624.1:169970-174529 GCF_000455745.1 Alligator sinensis | reverse complement strand
AGTGTTGCCCAAATGGCTAGTTTCGTGCCCCTGGAGGCTAGACCAATTCCACCTTTAGGAGAGAGTCACACACAGGGTGGGTTTATCATGAGTTTATTGATTGCGCAAGCAATGTCAACAGAGGAGCTGATGCTCTAAGCAGTGTTGACCCCGAACTTCTCTCGAGGTTATATTTTTATAGCTTATATAGACAAAGGGTTACAGCGTGTCATACAACTATTGGCAGTACCACAATTTTCTTGTTATGTTTTATCTTATGGGCGAGGCTTAGTTCGCTATTGGTTAGTATCTCCTGTCAAGTTTAGTGCATGCGTATTTTAAAAGCAGAACTGCGGCAAAAAGTTCTGTCGCATGCGCAGAGGAAAAGGGGAACTGCGACAAAGTTAATGTCTTTTAGTAACCTTATACCTTAGTGTAACTTCAGGGTATTAGGCAAGTATGGTTATAAAATGTAGAGCAAGCAAGAAGGAAAAAGAAACCCACAACTCAGTCGTTAGGCCTCGTGTTTTTTATACAAGGGATCATGAGGGACTCATACAGTTATTATTTAAGAGAGGCCCAGGTCATGATGTATTTTTACCATACTCTGAAGTAATTAAAACATGACAACACTGATAGAATTTAATAGTACTATACTATTTATACAGTATTCCTACATTAAGAAGCAAAGGAAACCCTAGTATTGGAAACACAAGGCAGAATGAAATCATTGTTGCTTTAAATATTTGTAAATACTATACTCCTACTATTTGCTGTCTGACATCTGAAATTCTTACTCTTTTTTTCTACAGAAAGACTCCTGCAGAAAATACTGGCAGGTCAAAGATGTATGTCTATAACATTTAAAATATACTATTAGCTTTGGGAATGCAACACTGCCCTGTGGGCAATGTTTGTAGATTGTTTCAAATTTATTTACAGTAGAAGGTCTATACAGGCACTCCTCACTTAACGACTGAGTTCCGTTCCTGCGACTAGGTCATTAAGTGAATTGGTTGATAAGCGAGGAGCCGCCCCTTGATACTGCGTGCCTTGGCTTGAGACGCCGCGCTGCCGTTTCAAAGACCAAAGTGCTCGTACTTACGACCAGTTCTCGCTATTCCGCGCGGTCGTTAAACAAGTAGGTCGTTAAGTGAGGAGTACCACCTCACTTAAACCTCAGCTGAAGCACCTTTGCAAATACCTAACCTCCAGTCCTACAAGTACATAGTACCATTGACTCCTGGGGCATGTCCCAACATCTGCGGCACCACAAAATGCATGCAATGCAAACCACATGCACTGCACATGCAGGAGTTCACTCTGCTGCTAATTTGCTATGTCAGAAAAGTGGCACGTGGTGGCAGCATGCACAGCCCAGAACCAGAGCCTGGTCAGCAAGAGCTGGGTAGGGAGATAAATTGATTAGTACAATTATTACTCATGTATATGCACTGAATTATTTATACAAATTTACTGACTCATTAAATACATATATAACATTGCCTTGCAGGACTATCAGTTCATCAGAACAAATTACATCTCAAAGGTCAACAACTTCTGTGGAAGAGCAAACTACTACAAGGTATTACAAGCAGATATAATCAAAATGTTTGACATGATATAACAACAATAATTGTTGATGTAGCGATATGTGTACTATACTGTACTAGATCTCTTAGACTGGAGTATTTGGTGGGTTACTTTGGTACTGTAGATGGTCAAACCAAGGAACTAGAAGCTAGAACTGAGTTCTAATCCTGGTTCTTCCACTGATTTGATGTATTACTTTGCAGCAGACATTGCAAATCTTTGGGTATGTCTGCACTGTAGGCTAAATGAGCTAGCTTGGGTACTTGGAGCTTGAAGTATAGTTATGGTACCTTAGAGCTCAATATCCAGAGTGTAACTAAGGGAGACTAGGGCAGCCACCCTATTTTGCTTACTTGGGTGTGGGGAAGATGGGGGGGAAAACACTGATGTTGTAGCCACAGTGTCATACTACCAGTATGGCGGCACCTGTGTGTCACTAGTGTCCCTGGCACCCAGCTGCATTGTTATGCCTCTGGTCAGTAGGAGCTACCATATTTACTCAAATCCAAGATGAGATTTCCCCCCCTCATTTAACTTGGGTGGAGGGGGAGAAAGACCCTTGTCTTAGATTCAAGTATGAGGTGACTGCTGTGGCTCTGGCCTCAACCTGGGGTCAGGACTGGAGCCACAGCTGCTGTCTGCCTCTTGTAAGCCCCTGAAGCCTTGGCCCTGCCCACCCTGCTTGCCTAACCACCCCTCCTCCTTCCCCCACTCCGCCACTTACCCTCTGGCTCTGGCAGGCTTTGCCTCTGCTCCAGTCCATGGCATGGAGCCTGACTGCTCTGGCTCTAGCCCAGTTTGGTAACAGACTATGCAGCAGTGGCAGCTTCAGTCAGGCTCCAGAGCCTGGGCTGGAATTGCTGCCACCATTGACACTGCTACCATGCTGGGCTAGGGCTGGAGCAAGCATGTGCTCTGTGATCCAGGCTAGAGCAGGGCCAGAGCCTGCTGGAGCTGGAGGATAAGTGGTAGGGAAGCCTGCAGGGAGTGGGAGACAATGTGGGGTAGGAGGCTTGCAGGCATTGGGGAAGGCAGGCAGCAGGGAGGGGCTAGTGGTGGGAAACTAAGGAGAAAGGGCCAGGCTGCTTGACCCTACCATGCAACTGTCACCCCCCACACCTGCCCCAATTGCTTGCCCCACCACTGCTTCCCCCCTGCCACTGCCTTCCCCATCACATGCCCCGATACCACCTCCCCACAACCTGCCCCACTATCACCCACCCCCCACTGCCTACCCCCTGCCACTGCTTCACTGATGGGGAAACAAATTTAAGGTGACTCTGATAATTAGATTCTATACATAGAAAAGTATAACACATTTATAATTTGCCGGGGGTTGCCTTAAGTTCAGTTAGGTAAATCTGGTTATTTAGTGTATTCCTCAGCCTAGAACTAGCTAGCTCGGGTATCTCTATATACTGCACTGCATTGTGCACCGTAAACAAGGTCTTTGTGCTTTTATTTCTCCACATATAAGATAGTGACACAATGGAGATTGAATACATGCCTTCATAGTGCTACATAGGTAGAACTGCCATGTTGATACAGAGTATTGTCAGTGCTTGAGGCAGAAGAGTAATGTGATGAAATAAAAAAAACGGTTTTAACAGATATATTTACTCTCCTGGTAAGAGTTACAGCCTGGATAAAAATGGTCATTGAAAGGTTTTCAGAATAATATTAACATATGACAAAATTGTTGATGAAGAATGCTTGTGGAAATACTGATTACTGAAATCCAGGGAAATTGTGAGGTTCTGTCAAAATGGAAGTGGTATATTTTCCACTGCAGTCAGTAACAACAGTGCTTGATTTTGTGCCCTTTATTAATATGATGCCTTGGCTATGCAATTCAGCTATTTAGCTATTAATGTGAATTAATTACAATAAAGCCAATTTTAGTTATGTATTGAATTACAGTGATACACATTTGCTGTTTTTAATTGGAAATATAAAAGGCTACAGATTTTAAAGTCCTTTTTAATGAGATCAATTTTCTTGATCTGATTTACAAAGTATAATTTGGTGGAATCTAAAGCTACAAAACATTCCTTTTTAATCCTTCAACCCCCTTAGTACATTAGGATAGTATAAAATAATAAAGGAAACACCCCCAAGATGTCTGGCGGGGCAATTCTCTAGGAAGAAAGCAATGCTTCGATAAAACATTTTTGTTAACACATCCGAGAGATCTTACAGAATAAAATATGCCAGTGTATTAACTAGGGAAGTCACAGTCATTCTTTACTCATAAAAGCTTGTTAAAGTCTTACTTAATCTCCATCCTCAATCAGTCCATATTCATCCTCCCCTAGTGGTTCTCATTAACATATCAAGCTTTATATTACAGTTCCTCCACTGGTGGAAAGCTATAGAAATAGCATTTGACTGATCTACAAGTTACTATGGAAACCTTGCTCTACAGTTATTTGTGTCAGTATGTAAACTATAAGTAGCCTTATTACATAGTGGACTAAATTTGTCCCTTTATCCCTGGTAAAATTGTACTCAATTTCACTTATGCTTCAGATGGCATTCAGTGACAATTAATGATCCATTTTCATGAACCTGTAAATTATGCTATATTTCAGCCAACAAAAGTGCAGTATAAACCTCTCAAGAGAGACATCTTTTTCTTTCTCTTAAATATGTTATATTAATGCTAAGACTTTGGGAATATTTATACCACACAAAGGAAATTTAACAGTTAAATGAAAAATACCTGTTCTAGTAACATTGAAGTTTAATAAAATAACGTTTTAGCCAAAATAAGAAATCCTTTACTGATACACATTTTGGTTCAAAACTATAATATTAAAATGCATTTTTAAAAGGTACGTATTTTCTTGTTTGATTGATTTTGATCTGGGGCAAGGGAGGGCAATTATTTTGGGAGGAGGGCCACTTACTGAGTTTTGGCAAGCCATTGGGGCAGCCAGGGGCAGATAAATATTGATTTTCTAAATTTTTTTTTGGTTGGGGGGGGG
>NW_005842624.1:160264-169939 GCF_000455745.1 Alligator sinensis | reverse complement strand
TGTGGGGGGGGGGGGGGGGGCGTGGGCTGGATAGAATGGCTTGGTGGGCCGCATGTGGCCCATGGTCTGCATTTTGCCTACCCTTGATCTGGAAGGATATTTTTAAAGACTTAATGAATCAACCCCTATATAAAATGACTGGAATATGACACTATGCATGTATCTTGACTTTCAGGGGGTGAAAAGAAGTGCAGAGATACTTATTTTTATGTGTCTGGATTAAATGTGGATTTATATTAATGTTATGAGGGTGGGATAGATATTGAATCCATTTTGCTTCAACATATATCTTGGAGCAGACACATATGCTATGAGATAATACTGATTAGGTTTGCGGAATATCCATTTCTGACTTTCTTTGGCAAACTCAATGCCATCCTTAAAGGCTTCATGTTGTAGCAAATCCCCTTTCTTGAGGAGAGCTGTAATGGCTTCTGTATGGAATCTGTCAGTGCTACCAGGAGTATGATTTCAAAGGAGGTTACCTGAAATTGATGTAAGGTGCTACCTGTCTCAGGGGTAAAGAATGTTATCTCCACTTTGCAATTTCCAATGGAAGGGACTGAACCTATTCCTATGGAAATAACTAACAAAACTTCCATTGAACTCAACTAGACCAGTGCACACCTTAGGCTAAGGCACATTCTTGCGGTTTACATAGCACCTACTCTCTTGCTTCTGGCATGCTACATTCCACTATAACACCGGGGGCAACCTGTGGCATGTGTGACAAGTGGCACAGGCAGTTTCTGTGTGTGGTATATGGAAGATTGGGGAAGGGGCAGGCAGCACAATGCACATAAGGCAGGGAGCAGAGAGCAGAGGAACGGCGTCATAGCGACACTTGAGGAGGGTATGGAACTTTATTTGTAATACACCTGCCAAAAATATTGGCCCCTACTGTACTATAATGTTTGGATTTTAAATTTTAGACTATGTGGAGGGCGGAGGATCTGGTTGTGGTTATATACAGGAGTACAGGAATATTAGATTGGCTAATTTTTACCTATGTATAGACTGCTGTGCGAAGTTGGTGTCTGATCCTGAGAATTGCTGGGATCTTTTATTGGGGTTGTGGGTACCTAGTATGTCTTGGAGTCAGTGCCTTAACATGTATGTGCTCCCCTCCATACTGCACAACCAGTGGGACTTACCGATGCATTTTGGATCTTTGGCTTGATATCATATTGCACTGCTAGGAGACCCTTCCCCCACAAACCAGCTAGCTACTATGAATCTCTTTGAATGACTTCAATATAAATAAGAAATAAATATATATTAACACCATAGAAAGGGTACAGGTGTGAAGGAGTGATTATGACAAAAGCTATGAAATGTGAAATTGTAACTTATTGTTATTGTTACAAAGAAAACAAAAGTATAGACAAGAATTTCAAGGATCAAGTGACCAACATGACCCTGTTGTAGGTGGGAGTGAAGTTCTCACTGGGTTTTTGTGCGTCTTGATCCCTTGATCTCCTGCAAAGTACGTACAGAGATTACAATAACTCTGGGGCTGCAGTAACTTATTTGGAAGTTGGAATAGATGGGAGCCAGAGAGAAGGACACATGCTCTTTCTTGGATAAGCACAGTTCAATAAGATCTATGTTCAGATAAAAAAAAATGGCTTTACATATAATCCTTACAGAACTTGATACCTTCCCTGAATTGAATCAGGGGTGAATTTGTGTGAGTGAATCAAAAACTAATGAAAGATTACCAGGGATCCTGGTTTTCTCTGATTAAAAAAAATCCCCAATTTTTAGTTAAAAAAGTAACCCCAAATCACATTTTTCCATGATTAAAATGAAACATCTGTCTGACTGTCTCTCTTTCTGTGTGTGTGTGTGTGTGTGTGCGCGCGTGTGTGTGTGTGTACATACGTGGTGTTTCATTTAAATCATGAAAAATGTGGATTTGGGGTTACTGTTTTTTTAAACCAAAATTGGGGATTTTTTAAAATTGGAGAAAACCAGGTTCCCTGAAGATTACATGAAGTCTGTAAATAGTTAGGAGATAATGAGTGTATAGCAGAATACTTTCAAATATTAATTACTCTTAAAATTCACAACCTGCCCTGATACTTGTAATCTGTCCTGGAGTTCTTGAGAACTTGTTTAGGCATTTAGGGCTGTGTGAAACAGCACTGCTCTGTTTCGAATTGCGTTTCGAGGTTTCGACAGAACAGCGTTTCATTTCGAATTTCATTTTGATTCAAAACTGCTGTTCCATTTCATTTAATCGAAACAGTGATGCTGTTTCTAGGCTGTTTCAATGTTTCACCCATAGGCTATAATGGGGAAACTCAAAACAGCCTCTCTTATCCGGCAGGCAGATCGGGGCCCAACCCTGGGAGGGCCGCGGGGCTGTGCCAGTCCTCCTGGGGTTGCAGGCCCCCATCTGCCTGCCAGATGAGGAAGGGATGCTGCCTGGGACCGGGGAGCTAGGGAAGGGAACTGAGCCCCATCACTCAGTTCCCCTCCCCAGCACTGGGATC
Source organism: Alligator sinensis (assembly GCF_000455745.1). Classification (NCBI taxonomy): domain Eukaryota; kingdom Metazoa; phylum Chordata; order Crocodylia; family Alligatoridae; genus Alligator; species Alligator sinensis. The sequence goes on along the minus strand of NW_005842624.1, from coordinate 167,441 downwards.
GATTGGGGAAGGGAACTGGGGCTGAGCTGAGTGCTACCATCAGGCTGAGGAAAGGAACTCAGCCCAACTGGACTGAGTTCCCCTCCCCAGTGCAACCATCGGGCTCATCTGTTCATCTTCCCAGCCCAATGATCGTGCTGGGGAGGGTAACTGAGCTCATCTGGGCTGAGCTGCCTCCTCCAGCCCAATGGTAGGGCTGGGGAGAGGACCTAAGCGATTGGGCTCAGTTCTCTTCTCCAGCCCGATTGCAGTGCTGGGGAGGGCAACTGAGCCGGGACTCAGTTCTCTTCCCCTGTGCTGTGATCCGCTTCCCGCAGCCCAGCCTGAGGATGGGGGAGAGCCATGGCTGCACTCCCCGCCTGGGTGAGCCTGGAGCCACTGGGAGCGCAGCCCTGGTTCTCCCCTGTCTCCCACCACCTGGCTTCTGGCTGTTTTAAAACTCAAGACATTTCAAAACATTTTGACTAACCTCGTTCTGTTTTGAGGCTGTTTCGAAAGTGCTTCGTTTCATTTCAATTTTGCTGTTTCGAGCTCAAAATGAGTAGAAACAGTGTCAAAATGAAACAGCTGGCAAAATTTCACACAGCCCTCTTAGGCATATCTGAGAAGGTGCTTTGTCACCAAATAAGAACCAGGATAAAAAGCTTTACTCAGTTCCTAAAATGTTGGTATTCAGGCTGGCCTTGAACGAGGGTGACTGTCTGCCTGAAGGAATACATTACATACTGTGGAGGTTATTTACCTAAATAGGTTTTCCAGACTGTTTAGTAAAGATGGGTTGAGCAAGGTATTTTAGTTGGCCATAAGCAGCGGTCCCTCGAAACTGAGGATGACATCCATCAGGCTTGATGGGTCCTCAGGTGACTGAGGAGCCAAATTCTAGATGCACGCATTCTTCAGCAACGGGGGCACGTTGTTGCGTGGGGCAGTGGGATTCACAGTCCTGGGTTGGTCATTTCCTCCTTCCTCCGCTGCCACCATTCCACCTAAGTATCGAGTCATTGGGCCTCATAGTGGTGTGTGCCTTGGTGGACCAGGTGGCACCATGCCAAACGGTCAGCAGATATTGAAGTAGTGTGTCTGTATGTGTATGAAAGTAGATGTAACCCTTCTGCTGGGCACCAGTTGACAGCAACATGGGCTGGGTACAAATTTTGGGGTACCCAATACATTTTCACTGCTGCTAGAGAGACTACCTAGAAATTTGGGGTCCCTGAATTTGGCTGGGGTATCCCACATAAACAAAATCCCTTCCCCACAAGCAGTATAAACACAGAGGCAAGATTTATTATTAGGGATCTTGGTTTTCTCTGATTAAAAAAAAAAAATCCCGCTTTTCAGATTAAAAAAGTAACTCAAAATCCACATTTGGGTTACTTCTTTTAATCCAAAAATTTCGGGATTTTTTTAAATCAGAGAAAACCAGGATCCCTGTTTATTACAGAAAACAAAGGCAAGGAAAACAAAGGAAAACACCAGGACCAACATGGCTAAAACCAAAAACCCAAATGCAATTTAAAACATTACCAACTACAAAGTACAGCTTCTAGTTTGCACCTTAGTAGGTGCTTCTGCGGTGCCAGAGGTCCCTCATTGCTCCCTAGGAAAATGTAAAGCAGCGATCTCCACTTTCACGTGGTGGCTTTGTGGGGTAACTGCACCCCAAAATTCCTAGTCTCAAACCCCACAGCTCCAGCTGGTGCAAAATATATAAAAACTCAAGAGAAGGGGAACCAGGCCTACCCTGGTTCATGAGCCTGAACTGCAGATCAGCTCAACTACTCAGCTAGGCTAAGACACAAGATCTGCTACAGCCAGAACAGGGACTAGGCTCCAAATCCCGACCCACACTTTACCAGGCTCTAATCCTGGTGGTTTGATCCGGGGATTAATAACCCCTCCCCCCCACACAGTATTATTCCACCTAAAACCCAGGAAAGCAAAGGAGGGACAAAGAAAGGGAGAGGAGAGGAGATGAGTCCCAGACTCAGATTCTCTCTCTGCCCTGTACCTGAGAGTTCTCCTTTACATTGGTTTCTCCAGCGGCGGACCTCCCTGGGGTTCCCTCCAGCCCCCTCTTCTTTTGTATCTGGGATGAAATCACCCCAAGTATCCAATCAGGGGTTGCCAAGCTTCTAGGTTTTCTTTTCTCTTAACCAATTAATTTGAAAAGAAGAACACTGACCAGTTAGGCTAGGGGTCTGCTTTGCCCTGCTTATGTGACAAGAAGCCAGGCTTTCTTGTTTACCATACACACAGTACCATTGAAGGGGTGACTGCCCTGGGCGCCGAAGTGAAGGGGCACCAACAGGCACTGCCCAGCCAGGGTGGGGTGTGGGACAGAGCCACAAGCAGCTCGTCCGGGGGAGCATGGGGATGGGGGAGGGCAGCTTAGGTCTCTTCTGACCCTACCTATGAAACTATGAAACACTGTGTGCACTCCTGGGCAAAATTTGTGGGGGCAGGCTGCCAATGTGGGCTTGCCCTGGGCGCCAAACTTCCTTGCTACCGTACTGAGTGCACGGAAGAGTGGGTTCTAGACAAAAGGTCTAAACAAAGGAGCTTTCCTGCCTATGTGTTGGCACGTTTCTTTTCAGATTAAGAAACAGACAAGATACAGCATAGTAAACACGTATTACACCTGGTCATATTCAAACTAAAACAATATTTTACAACAACATAAAACTAGAACCCTTTGCAGTACAAAATGCTTATACATTTTTGTGCGTTACATAGATAATTTCAAGAGAAGAAAATCAAGGGAATAAAAAACAAAAACATTGAGAGAGAAGCTCTAATTCTTTATTCCCTATTTTGAGCAAATGTTCCATTGTCTTCATTATTTAAGCTCCTCAAGTAAACACTTTTCAAAAGTGTAATTCCATTATTTCAGAAATCTGTATGATTTCTACCAAGCTGCCTGTCCATCATTTCCAGAATCACCCCATTTAATGTGGAATAAAGTAGTAATTTTTTTCCCCAGATATTAAATCCTGTGAGATATAAAACATGCCTTTCCCCACTCTCACTGATTCCTGGCATTTCATTTTTAGAGCCTCTAAACTCATAGAGCATGTCCAAATGAACGCACATATGCATTTTCCCAGGTACAGACAGCAGTGGCACATAGTTGTGCCACTGCTAGTTATCCTAAGGTAATGCTCGTGAATGTGTGCAGCAAGTTACCTCAGATGGGGTAGGGGAGGCTGGGGCCAGCACCTGGAGTCCTGGGGGTTTCCCGGGGCTCCAGCCCTGGCAATCCAGCATGCAGAGCCTGGCTGGCAGCCAGTGTGGCTCCAGCTGGCCAGGCTCTGGTTTTGGGCAGTGTGTGTTGTTGCCATATGCATTGCCTTGCTTTTTTCAGGTGTGGGTTTTTTGACACCAGGATCTCCTGGATCTCCTGATGTCAAAAAACCCTGCAGCACTGCAAATTAGCAGCACAGCAAAGGCTTGCATGATTTTAATGTGGAAGTAGAAGCTGCCACAAATAGGGCATTACCTGGTTTTTCACATTGATTTACTACTACCCAGAATGTGTTTGCAAATGGTGGTGTCCAATGTATGTACAAACAGAATGGACAGTGGAATACAGTGCTTTAATGCTTGCAATGCAATATGACCTTTCTACACTGATGTATGTCTCGCTATTTATAACTGTGCACTTGCTCATTTAGTGAATTATGGTCCTGAGGTAAGTTTTTCTGGAGATGGCATATATTTAAGTAATTGAGTGCTAGTGTGTGAGGAAAACTCCTTGATTATAAGTCTAAAGGGGTATATCTGCATATGCAGCTAATGCTCAGAAAGCTTACTGCACAGTAAGCTTTCCCTGACTGCATATCTACATGTGTGGCTGTTGGGAGGAAATTTGCTTCTAATGGGAGCAGTTCAGGGCAGGGATACTCTGTGGCCTGCTGTGGTACTATATGGCTGCCAGAGGGAGCTCTAGGCTCCCTTGCGTGCCAGCCCCAGGCTGGCAGGGGGCACTGGTGTCAAGCCTGGGCTCTGGGGGGTGGAGGGCAGCTGCCTTCTTCCCCCACCCCTGCTCCAGGCAGCTCTGTATTGAAGAGATCCTGACTTTCCAGTTAGTCTGCATCCTCCTCAGTGAGCATTTTGTATGTGGGCAAATGCTGAAGTTTATTTTCTCCAGTCCCATGCGGTGTCCTTTATCACTCATGAGGTGGTATTAGGACCAGCCAGGTATGGCTTCTATGTCTGCACACTTTCTGTTAGCTTCTTGTCTTTGGATAAGACTACTGTAAGTTATTTTCCTGCCATACCCCAATTCTTGCATAGCTTCTGCAGTCCCTGAATCTTTATTTCTGTAATTATTCTGCAGCAAAGCTTACACTGCCTGTTCTTTTCAAAGGCTGAGAAAATCCAGGTTTTTTTTTCCCTAGACCAACTAACAGGTTGAAATTTAGGTGGAACACTGTATTTGCATGGCCATGCCTGTCTCCTTGCAAAGGTGGTCTAGCAAGAAGAGAAATATTTCCAAGATGTGCTGTTGATCTTAAAGGGAGGAGGGCTGATTTCTGATCACTCTTAGCAGTCAGTGTAACCGGGGGTGCATCTACACAGGCAATTAATGCAAAGCAATAAACTCTGGAGCAGTTTGAACTAGAGTAAACTACTCCTGGGTGCAATGTCTACATGCACGCCCAGGACAGCAGCAATTGGAGTTGGGGCAGAGCATTCCCAGGCTGGCAGGGAGTACTGGGGGGTCATCCCCGGGCTCCAGGTGGTGGCATCGGGTTGCAGAGGGACTGGCTGGGGGACAAGGGTGCTGAAAGTGTGGAGCTAAGTGGCTAGGCAGCAGGTAGGAGTCTGGCCCCAGGTGGTTGGGCAGACTGGGCACAATTTACACTTGTGGTTAGTGTTTACCCTTGCATTTAATCACAGTAAATTATCCTGGCATAAGATAGTACTGTTAGTGACAGTACTCTCTTACTGCAGCGTAAATTAGTTTACTGTGCCCTAATACCAACACATGGGTAGATGGTGATGCTTTACTCTGCAGCTAATTAGTTTTCTCTGCAGTATTGATTCTTATGGCAATACTTGTCCTGCATGGCCAGGGACAAGTGCATTGTGGTTTAGTTGCTGAAGGACTGCTTTTATTAAGATAGGTAGCATCTACATTGGATTTTTATCAAGGAGAAGTTTTGAATAACTTCCCTGAAGGACTGAATTTGGCCTGCAAAAAGTCATGGTTTGTCTATGTACAAAAGTGGTACTGTTTTAGGCGTGCCATAGAGTTAAAATAGTATGACCCTTCTAGGCTGGATACAACTGTATTGGTATAAAAGTGCTCCCATATACTGGTATGACTATTATCTATAGGAGAAAGGAAATGAGCTGTTATATCTGTATAAGACACCTTTATACCAGTATAACTATGTCTGTGCTAGAGGTTGTATTGGTATAATGGGGAAACGCAGGGTCAAACCGACTCTGGAGGAAGGAGTGCTAGAACTAGGATCTCCTGCTGTCTGGACAAATGGTGTAACCACTAGACTGTTGGACTAGAGAGTAAGGAAGAGTCCTCTCCTCCTCTACCATCATCTTATCAATTTTATTTCTGGCATTTTTGCATGAAAGAGAATCTTATTCTGCCATGGGTGAAAATAAAATCCGAACCATGAGTAAACACCAAAAATTACCTTAAAAGCATCTATGAATGTCTCACTTAGGTGCATGGAGGTGAAATAGGTGCATGGAGGTGAAATAGGATTGAGCTTAAAAGGTGAGAGGGCCGCTTTTCTCTCTACCTACTAGCTGTGTTTTAAGAGTTACCTAATGTTCTGCGTGTCCCCTGGGCATTTACACAACCCAAATCCATCCAACTGAGCGTGCTTAGAAGGGAAGTACATGATGAATGAATATACATGGAATCAAAACTGTGTATAAGTGCCAAAGATCGGTAATGTGCAACTTTGTAAATGCCACTTAGATGTAAAAAGATCAACTAGGATTTAGCTATTAGATATCTAAAAACCTAGCTGATCCATGGGTGAGGATAAACAGTCTGATGCTGGAAATTGCCACTATGTCTGTTTTCTGGTGGAAAAGACTTATTATGGATGAGAAAAGTAGCTTTTGACTTTCAAGAGTGCTTTTTGTATTGTAAATTACCACAAATATTTCTGGTGATAAACTTCGGATCTTGGCATAAGGCCCCAAATGAGTTTTCTTTAGGTTGAATGAAACCTTTGTATCCCATTTCTAGAACACTTGGTGTTTTAGAGCTAGAAGTGCCGGCTCACATTTCTTTCATACAACGATATAAATAATTTGCTGTTGCAGAGCTGATGTGAAGTGATCCAAGTGTATTATTTCTTGCTATAAGGTTAAAAGAGTTTATAAGGTCATCCTTGTCTTCATAGCAGAACAGATGAGTTGCTGTCCTTTCTTCAGCAATCTTTCCCAGCCCACATGTCCTGAAAACACTGATCAACAACAACTTCCTCTACATTTAGCTCTGATATTCTTTGAGTCAAGCAGTGCTCTGTGGTTTTGGCATGGTATAAATGGATTTTCAGACTTGGCTGCAGAGCTCTTTACTTTCCTCATCCTTGGTTGTTAGTACAAGACTTAAATGAAGGCTGATGTTAGGTGGATTGAAAAAAATAAACTGGCACTGATTAGTCAGCATCATGGTAGACACGAAAATGTACACTAATTCAGAATAAATACCAGTCTTTCCTTAGCTCCCTTTTTTTCTCATTTACACAGAACAGAGTCTGTTACAAAGGTGCTGAAGTGGCCATGGACAGTTGATCAATACTCAGGAAGGTCTGTAATGTTCAACTTTGTACAGTGCAGCTCCTAAACTAATTGTTATGTTCAGGGTTGAAGTTCTTTTGATTCAGAGTTAGGATGTTCCAGCTGGCATTCTGTTGCTGTTGTTGTAACATCAAGTTGCCCTTTTCTATGCTGACATTATTGAGACAGGGATGTCTTTAAGATTTTAGTTCAGCTTCATTACAGAGCTTTCAGTGCATTCAAGGGGTAATAAACCTTTTCTTGCTTCCATAGTGATTGAATCGAGACCTGAGGGGCTTTTGTTTTAATGAGTCTCCAGCTAGGTCCTAGAAGTGGTTCAGTGGGATGTTTGATCTAAGTATGACACACCTTGCCTCTTTGAGCAACGTCCTTTCCTTTTTTCCTCTCCTTT
>NW_005842624.1:115844-160144 GCF_000455745.1 Alligator sinensis | reverse complement strand
TTCCCTACCCTTTTAAATCTAATTATTGCCTTCTATTTGGAAGCATTATTTCCTATGGTCCATCCACAACATCTGATGAAGTAAGCTGCTGCTTATGAAAGCATATACATCTCTGATTTTGTTAGGCTATAAAGTGGATATTTAACTTGGCTTCTGCCTAATCTAGGTATGTCATTTGTGATCTTACTGTTCAGCTAGAGCTTTTGGCATCCATATGATCACTAACTGTGTCACTGTAAATGCATCTCATAATGCTTTGGTTTTCCATCCTAACACCATGTTCATGCCAAGAAAGTGGCTAGAAACAAATCAGTGGTGATTAAAATAGTTACTGGGATTGGGTTATGGATATTCTCATTACTGACCTTATCTTACCATTCAATGTAGAGTAACTGACCAAGACATAAGAATAAAAAATACCAGTCCTTGCTTCTTCAACTTTCTTCAGTACCCAAGTTTCACTGGTCCATAACAAAGTCTGTATAATTATGGTTTTGTAAATGCACAACTTCAAAAAGTATTTGATTCTTATGACAAATTTGGAAAGTCTACCATAGGACCAGTTGGCTGCTGCTTTTCAAGTGTCCACATATTTCAAATGTCCTTCTGCACTATTATTTGATGTTTTCCACCTGCTTTACATACCATGTGGATAGGTTGGTTAGTTGCAATCTAGGGATGGAGGCTGCTTGATAGTTATAGCCAGTACTGAGAACAAGGTCAATGTGACAATTATTTGTTGAACCAGATCAGCCATCAGCTGCAGTGATTTACCAAACTGAGCCACCAAGACAATTCCATGAGCATATGAAGAATCTTGAAGAGGAAGAATGGTGTTTGGCTCAATGCCATGCATAGCTGCCTCTTCCCAAAAGAACTGTCACTTCAGCAGATCCTACAAGCTTGTTCAATTTTCTGAATCAAAGGTGCTATGGAAGTCTATTTAAAAAAAAAAGTGTTGGCCACATCTTATTACTGTTATCCTTCTCCCCAGAAAGCTGTCTCAAAATAAGATCTGGTAAATACTGGGACAACCGGATCTAGAACTTTGCTGAGCATTGTAGACATAAAATCAGGTTGTCTGTTCACAAATTCATGCATATTTTATTGGCGTTGTGTAACAAGGCTATGCAGGAATGAAAATCAATGGTGGTAACACAAAAAAAATTTCTCTAGAAATTGTGGAACAGCAGACACCAGAAATGGGACTCTGCCAGACTTATTCATGCATCAGGTGTTGCCCGTCATGGTATGGATAGCTAGGAGCTCTGGCTGCATACATGTGTCTTCTTTGAAGAGAGAGTAGCAGTACCAGTAACCCTAGACCTGTAGAATCCTTATGGTCAGAAAATGTATGGGCTGGGAGTGTAGCTGGATTTGATATAGGAAATGCAAAAGAAGAAAGGATCTTTTTTGCTTTTTTTCCCCATCTCTGCATTATATACTGTAGCAGGATCAGCCACAGTCTGGCGCCAAGTAGGTAGACAAACTGAAATAATCTTTTATGAGCATTTTTACTGCTTGTTTCCTCAATTGCTCATCAGTTATAAACACTAGGAAGGACTTCATTGCTTGTTTGGTAAAACAGAAATGCTTCCTTTAAGTTGTTTTTATAGGCACAGTGCTGTTGCATGTTATCTGCTGTTTCTATGACATTTAAATCTTTATCTAGCTGTTTTCAAGACTGAAAACACATTACATGTACTTGAGTGTCTAGATAGGATTCATTTGTGCTTTGATTTTTGATGGTGATCTGCCTTGTCACCATCTAAACAAGAATTATGGAACTATTATCCACTGAAATGAGCGAGACTCAGATATAGCTGATGGAGCTGAAGGACTGGAAAGGATTGGTATTTTATCTTGAGTGAACTGGGTTAGAAATTCAGCAGAGATTGCAAGGCAAGCCAACATGTAGAGAGCTCAGATTTACTGAGTATTTAAAGGAAATGTAAATGGCACCGTCATGTACTTTGCCAGTGCTATGGTCCGGTAGTCATACCATATGTATATTCTGACACACTAAAAATATTACTTAATAGATATTTCAAGTAGGCATTGAGTAGTATGATCTTAGTAAGATGAGATAAGCAAAAAATGATATATGCTGAAAATGAAGAAGCTTTGCTAAGGCTGTTCTTGTTTTACAAAGCTGTCTGAAGGCTGTGATCATTCTTAGGCAAACATGTTAAGCCTTAGGAAACTAGCTAGATGGCACCTAGGCACTGAATAATTCATTTTTATTATTGTGCACATGGGTAGGATTGTTTCTGAACCAAGGAAGAGTAGGAATCACTATTCAGACTAGGCCATATATTTTACTTACAGTGGATGCATCTAGTCGTGTGTTAATGCACTTTTCCTAATGCACATTAAATTTAGTACCTCTAATGTGAGGTACTAAATGATCATTAGGCTGCCCTAATGCGCAGTAGCACAAGCACATGCTTTTTAGGTGAGTCTTAACACACAGTAGCCTATTTTACTGTGCATTCGTGTAATAGCACGGTTTTTATATGCTGCTTTAATGCATAGTAAAATAGGCTATTGCGCATTAAAGTGCATATGTAGATACACCCAGTGAGTCCTTTCTATCCTTCACCTGCTGTCAGTTCTCCAATCCTGCCTTACAACAAAGAGGTGAGAGAGTACAGTAGTATATAACAATAGAGGAGGTCAAAGTGGAAAGCTGGGAGTGATCCTGTTTTGTGGTAAATGCAGATAAATAATTGGGAGTGTAGGGTTTTCTGTTGCTCAAAGAGGGACTATTGTAGAGATGGTAGAAGGACTATAGGGTATGTCATTTTGGTTCGGGTATGGAAGAAAAATGCATAGGGGGAGTGGACTTTTGACTGGGTGTGGATGCTTAGTCAGGCAATATACAGAAGTAATACACAATATTTGTCCTCAGCACCTTTATCCACTGAAATGAGCGAGACTCAGATATAGCTGATGGAGCTGAAGGACTGGAAAGGATTGGTATTTTATCTTGAGTGAACTGGGTTAGAAATTCAGCAGAGATTGCAAGGCAAGCCAACATGTAGAGAGCTCAGATTTACTGAGTATTTAAAGGAAATGTAAATGGCACCGTCATGTACTTTGCCAGTGCTATGGTCCGGTAGTCATACCATATGTATATTCTGACACACTAAAAATATTACTTAATAGATATTTCAAGTAGGCATTGAGTAGTATGATCTTAGTAAGATGAGATAAGCAAAAAATGATATATGCTGAAAATGAAGAAGCTTTGCTAAGGCTGTTCTTGTTTTACAAAGCTGTCTGAAGGCTGTGATCATTCTTAGGCAAACATGTTAAGCCTTAGGAAACTAGCTAGATGGCACCTAGGCACTGAATAATTCATTTTTATTATTGTGCACATGGGTAGGATTGTTTCTGAACCAAGGAAGAGTAGGAATCACTATTCAGACTAGGCCATATATTTTACTTACAGTGGATGCATCTAGTCGTGTGTTAATGCACTTTTCCTAATGCACATTAAATTTAGTACCTCTAATGTGAGGTACTAAATGATCATTAGGCTGCCCTAATGCGCAGTAGCACAAGCACATGCTTTTTAGGTGAGTCTTAACACACAGTAGCCTATTTTACTGTGCATTCGTGTAATAGCACGGTTTTTATATGCTGCTTTAATGCATAGTAAAATAGGCTATTGCGCATTAAAGTGCATATGTAGATACACCCAGTGAGTCCTTTCTATCCTTCACCTGCTGTCAGTTCTCCAATCCTGCCTTACAACAAAGAGGTGAGAGAGTACAGTAGTATATAACAATAGAGGAGGTCAAAGTGGAAAGCTGGGAGTGATCCTGTTTTGTGGTAAATGCAGATAAATAATTGGGAGTGTAGGGTTTTCTGTTGCTCAAAGAGGGACTATTGTAGAGATGGTAGAAGGACTATAGGGTATGTCATTTTGGTTCGGGTATGGAAGAAAAATGCATAGGGGGAGTGGACTTTTGACTGGGTGTGGATGCTTAGTCAGGCAATATACAGAAGTAATACACAATATTTGTCCTCAGCACCTTAGTGCTGAGACTGAACATACTGACTATCAGTAAATTAAAGCTTAGTGCTTTTTTGTATAAGAGATCTTTTCTGTTTTGTAAACTAGAAAATCTTTTTATATATATAAAATGCCTTGATAATACCAGAGCAGATAAGTTGCTTTGAGTAGATGTTATATCTTTTATTAGACCAACTAAGTAGTTGGGGGAAAAGTTCTTGACAAGCTTTTGGGCACTGTCACCCTTCTTCATGCATAAGGAGTCTCTGCCTGAAGAAGGGTGACTGTGCCCAAAAGCTTGCCACGAGCTTTATTCCAACTACTCAATTAGTTATAAAATATATCACATCTATTCAAAGAACCTTGTCTGCCTATGTCCTTAGACCAATACCGCTACAATCACAAACCCAGCAACCTTGATAATACCAATGCCTTTGTACTGTTATCAGGTTTTATGTAGGATGCAAAAAGATATTCTTTGCACCTGAAGCATGTACTAATGTACCACTGAAATAATCTCTGTCATGTCCTAGTGCTGAGTTCAGATACTTGATACTTACTAAAACTGGCCAATATATCTTCCTCCTGTTAGGCAGTCTGGCTTACCACTTTTTGAGCTCCTTATAAAAATGCCATCCCGAGGCCAGATGTTTACAGTGATGTATGGCCTTGCTTTGAAAATATTAGGTTAGAGGTAACACTCCTAGGAATGATCTGAAGAATGTGTCAGGGTCCATCCATCAGAAACAGAACCCTCCAACATACTCAGGACTCTATGCTTGCCTGTATTATTCGAAACTGCTTTGTATGTCCCTGGAGGTTTCCTTCTGCTTTTTGTTCTTATCATCATCAATATTTAAAGAATTTTTGGCAAACTAAATCATCTGAATTCAATTCTGTCAGCTTCAGAAACTGAAACTCTATATTTATCCACAAGGGAGGTTTCACACACAGGCAGCCAGTAAACTTCTTCAGAATGCCTTTCCAATGTACTTCCATTTTGATATGAACAAAGCAACTTTAAGACTGAAAGGATCATAAGATTAGACTTTGCCTTTCTGCTAGAAGTGCCAATAAAAATGTCAGTTGTGCTAGTGATTTTTATCATGTGCATAACTCAACTGGGAACTAAACTGAGCTTATAAATGGTTTTATCTAGGAAAGATATCACACACTAATCTAGACCTGTTGTGTGAAAGACTGGTGGTGGCTCCTTTATACTATTGCTGTCCCAAGTGCATCTCCACCACTGATGAGTAGGGCTGCGTGAAGCTTTGGTCCCTGATTTGATTTGGAGGAGATTCAGCCCGATTCGGTGGCCGAATCTCCAAATCTGAATCGAATCGGAGGGACCCTTTAATCTCTCCGAATTAAATTGGAACCTCCTGAATCTATTCAGAGAGATTCAGAAAGATTTGGTGATTCAGACAGACACAGCTTTAAATGTTTTTTTTTACATACCTCTAGGTACCAGGCAGCTTGTGAGTGCCGCGATGCTGGGACACATGGAGCATCCCACAGCAGCATGGGGACTCCCCAGCGTGCTTGGCAGCAGAACTGGAAGTGGACCAGAAGCACTTCCGGTCCACTTCCGGGTCTGCTGGGGAGTGTGTGCGCTTCCAGTCCACTTCTGAGTTCGCTGCCTGTGGGATGCTCCATCCACCCCGGCATTGCTGTGCTCACAAGCCGTGCTGGTACCTTGAGTAATGTAGGAAAAACATTTAAAGCTGTCTGTGTCTGAATCGCTGATTCTCTGAATCAGCATCGAATCTTCAGATCTGGATTCAGCCAATTCAAATCAGGGACAGCGATCTGAATCAACTAATCGAATCACTGTCCCTGATTTGGGCTGAATCTGAATCAAATAGGGCCTGCTTCGCACACACCTACTAATGAGATAGCACTGGGATATTTTAAGATAAAGCTAACAGCAGACATTCATTAGTCTGGTCATGTAAATTCTGACTCACCCACTTAGTTGTGTAAGTTGTTCAATTGAAGTCATAGTGTTATGTCCTCCTATAAATAACAGCCTTCAAGTGCTAACACTGTTTGTTACTAACCTGAGCTATATTTGAATCAGTGACCTAGATTAGAAAAAAGATATGTAGTGTATTACCAATCCTCTGAGCCAGCCAGTCACCCAAACCAGAGGAGCTTGTAAGAAGTCAGCATTTATTACTTACTTTAATCATGCCAGACAGATGCTACATGAGTGTGAGAGTAAAACAAGTCATAGCAATATTATAGATAAATATGTTCTCAGTATTACATTTTATGACAAAAGGTGGTGTTCTATAGGAACCATAAAGTATACTTGAAAGATCAGTCGCATGAAAAGCAACTCAGCACATACTCTCACATCATAAGATTTAAGTACAACCATTTCTATTAATTTATTAGGATTTGTTAACTGAGCACTTTATAAATCATAGTACTAGTTGACAGGGTGAGGACACACAATATATATTAATTTTTTTAAAATTATAGAATGGGTTCCTATTTTTGGTTAATGTCTCATGACAGGAAATGAAATTTCCCCCTCACAAGCTAATCAATGCTCTCTTGTTTCCCAATGTATTGAGAAAACCTTGGCGGGGGTGGAGGGAATACAAATGAAATAGTCTAAGAGGGAACAATTATTTAACATATACAGAACAGAGCACATCTATTCCTCCATTGAAATACTGGCCCAATGGCATTTAATGAAATACTGGCATTTAATATGGTCCAATAAACAACACATTCCTAGAGAAATTACTCTTAAAGTGTTGGAAACTGTCTAAGAATTGAAGGGATTTGGTTTTTTGTGGTTTTTCTAAATTTTTATGTCAGACTTTCCAGATGAAAGTAATTATCTCCCTTTAGAGAAATGGCACCTCATTCATTTGGTTAGCTGAGATCCTCATTTCCTCCAGGATGTCCCACCCTGCAGCCTGCACTTTGCCTATCCTCTTTGCTCTGTGTGTTCTAGGATGAAGATTTCCAAGACATTGTCAGTGAAGAATAAAGGATAAATTAGGCTAGATAACTTATGTGTCCTTATTTGAAATCTCTGGATGCAGTCTAGAAGTACACATTAAGTTAAAACAAGAATACCTTTACCCAGAAAAAAAAATTACAATACAAATCTAAATTTATGGACATGGAAGTTAAATGAGTGTTCCAAATCTAGACAGTTTTCCTGAGATGTCTAGTCCAGTTTCATCCTTCCCTGTTAACAGAAAAATGTTATCCATGTGAGAATCTACATCCAGTCATAGAAATGCCATGACTTCAGGAGAAAAATCAGTACATACCCTAGAATAGCAAGAATAAAGACTTGTTCTGATTAGTGACTTACAAGGATCCTGGTTTTCTCTGATTAAAAAAATATCCCCAGTTTTTGGTTAAAAAAACCCAACCCCAAATCCACATTTTTCCATGATTAAAATGAAACACCACCATATATAGATAGATGTATTATATCTATATATGAGTGGTATTTCATTTGGGGTTACTTTTTTAACCAAAAATTGGGGATTTTTTTAAATCAGAGAAAACCAGGGTCCCTGGTGATTTATGAAGAAAGGCAGAAAGAGCATGGGTTATTCAGCCTAGAGAAGAGAAGTTGCAGGGGATTTGATAACAGTCTTCAAATCCCTGAAGGAAGTAGAGAGAAGATAGGTGACAGGTCTAGGAGCAATGGACTCAAGCTTGCAGCAGAAGAAATTTTAAATTGGAGATTAGGAAAAACTATGAGGGTGGTCAAGCACTGGAATAAGTTACCTAGAGAAGTTGTGGAATCTCCTTCCCTGGAAATTTTCAAGAGCAGTTTAGACAGATGCTTGGCTGAGATGGTTTAGTCAGGGATGATCCTACTTTGAGCAGTGGCTGGACTGGTGACCTCATGTGGTCCCTTTCAGCCCTACTTTCCTATGATCCTATTGTTATACTTTTATGCTACTATTAAATACTGTATTTAACTCCTTGCTAGAACAGTGATTTCTAAATGCCTATTCTTGAATATTTCTTTAATTTTTTATCTAGTTTTGGTTATATGTATTGCTTTCCTACCCGCTATCCAGTATTTGACAAAACAGGGCAAAAACCCTTCAAATCTGGCATTTTTCTGTTTCTAATTAACAAAATTAGCACAAGAAATGTTGCAGTATGTTGCCTTTTATATTAAGAGCTTTGCTTGGAACAGACATTCATACATAAAAAGCATTTTATTTGAGTATAGTAATGGTATTCAAATCTTTTATAGGGAGGTATCTCCAGCTGATACTGAAAGAAGAAGCACAACTGAGAGAACTACAAGGTAGGACCAACATACCCTGAATTGAAAATTTAAATGAATAATTTGTATAAACTGTTAATCCTGGGTACAGTTTTAAAAACTGCCCAAGTTACTCAGGGACCTAAATCTCACTAAAATTCATGGTCTTAAGCTGTTTTAAAACTACAACTCATTGTGCCTGGTGGCAGCCTCTTAAAACATGCCACATAGCTCTGATTGGGTTATTACTTGTACTGGAAACAGTATTGTTTGCATCGTCACTCCTCTGATGGTGGGCTAATTAGCCCTGCTAAGTAACATCCCATCCCCAGTGCCTCACAAGTATGTCTAGACTGCATCTGGTCTGGAAATGTATGCTGAGCTGTGTGGGATATTTGAGGGTGTTTCTATCAACCACAGTCAGTTTACTATATAGATATGCACTAGATTCCTAAGTACTTATATTGTACAGGCAGAATTAGGATAGATTTTTTGGTAGAACTCGTTGAAGAACTTTCAACATAACTTTTTTTCCATCAGAGAATGAAATCAAAGTAATTTATAGGAACATCTTGCCTTTCAAATTTTTGGTAGGAAAAAGTCAAAATATGTAATTTTGTTTTGACAGTATTGAAATTTAATTTCAAAAGGTAAATACTGTTTTTTTAGATTTCTCATTTCAATTCATATTCTTTCTCTCGCTGTGTGTACATATACATATTTAATGTTATTGCATTATTATGCAAAAATCCCATTATCAAATCAGTTCTAGCTTTGGGAAAATAAAAACAGTCAGAATTCAGACAATAGAGATCCTTGTAAAGAAGCAAGAGTCCAGAAACTCCAGAATGAATTAACCTAGTTCATTGCTAGTATTCACCAGTTCATAGCTGTGATACCTAAACACCACCAGAATGAAAATTAAAACTGAGCTATGTTGGTCCAGAGCTGTACCTGGTCTACCATAGAAACTGTTGGGAATCTTCAGATGAGTAAGCTAGAAAAAGCTATGTTTCCTCAGCTGGGAGGCAGTCTTGCATGCATCATAGAAATATTTGGCTGATTTTGATTTCAAGCACTATTTAAATCTTATTGTATGTTAAAGGCTTGCGTGTTTTAAAGTTCTTGACTAAGAGTGCTCAGAAGGTGCATTCCCTTTTGACTTGGTGTTAAGTATGATTGTTTTTTCTTAAAACATAATCAGGTGTTTCATATTTTTGCTGCTCACATTTTATTTTATAAATTGTTTTGACTTAGTATATAAAATTAATGAATGTTATTGAATAATAATAGGCTTTGAACTTCTCCATCAATATCACACTGTTCTCTTCTGAGGAATGTGTCAATTACCTCTTCTTTTATTTCAAGCAAACACTTCATTTTAGCTAATTGGTAGTTGGATTTATTGACTGTGACTGGCCCTGGTTTTGTTTTATCTTTAAAGAAGCCAAAGTCATGATAATCTCATCACAGCAAATCCCATTTCTATCACAAGCGACAAGGAGCAAGTCTTACAAGCCTCTCAATCTTAGGCTCTCAGTTATATGGCCCCCACTAAAACTGCCACAGAAAACTAAGGTATTTTGTAGGGGGATTAAATAAAGTTTTGAAGTACTTGTATATTATTATAGTTGTGCCAGCTGAAGACAGCAGGGCATTTTAACCAGTTATCAAAGTGCTCTGATTCATAAAGCTTTTGATTTGTGTGTGAGCCGTGCATACAGTGAAATGAATTTGCTTGTAGTCCATAAATGTTTCTACAGACTGAGCTAATGGAAGCTACTGAACTATTGCCTTAACAGGAGCTATGCAATTACTTCTGCACTTACAGCCACATGCAGTAAAGGCTCCTGAATATGGTACTATTCGTTCGTGCATTAAATGTATTGTCTGGATATAACCCCATTGTTTGAGAGAGAGGGAGAGACAGAAATGTACAGTTAACACCATTCTAAGGCTATGTGTAGACCCCTGAGTACCGGTGCTGCTCTTAAAAATCCACATTTTAATTTAAAGGGGCGTGTTTTGGATCAGAATACATGAGGCACTGAGGTGCAACAAAGCAGGAAGCACCTAAGATTTTGTGAAATTAGTCATATGCAGAGCAGACTCAATTAATAATTAAGTTCCAAGTTTTCTTGTTGGATTGATTGTGTATGTAGTCGACAAATCAGACAAGCGAAATCCTTATGATCGATACTAAGAACTCCTTGGCCACAAGGAACAACTTTTATCAAATGAATTAAACAAGTTTATACTCAGAGATAATTGGCTAGCTAGCTACTTTTTTTGTTTATACCTTCCACCTGAAAACTAAAAAAGGTCTATTCTTTTGTGACATGGGTTACAGATGATTGCTTTTATATGTTGCTCCATTCTCCAGTTCACTGGATAAAGGAACATTAATTGAAAATCAACACAAAAGGTCTGCATTAAAATTAAGCTACTTAGAATTTTTCTATATAGAAAGTTATATATTATGGTTTGTTTTTCCTGTAATATCTTAACCAATAGGGTATGAAAATTCTGTACTACCCCAACATAAAGTATGAACAGTAGTACAGAATCAAATCTACCATAAATTATTACTATAATAGTTTAATCGTATAAATGTAAATAAATCAATTCTTCCCATGTTACTTTTTTACTAAAAGCAGTGAGATTAAAGAAAGCCTCATTTGTCACAGGACTGTAGAGCGAAATCAAGCTAAATAATAAAATATATTTTTATAAAGTAATTGTCCTAAAGGAATTAGTTTTAATGTTCACAAATATTTCTTTGTAAGCTAATGCTGGAAAGATGCTAATGCTAACACAATGGAAGCTTATTCCTCCTTTTCTTGTCATATATAATGTATAGGAAAGATCTTATCTCATGCAGTGGTATGAATATATTTAGGTCTAGAAAATGGAACTTTATGTTGGAAGTAATAAATTAATTCTTACATAATTTTTCTCTCGTAATGGAGAATGTTAAACATATTTTCTTGTTAATATCACCAACAGTTTAGCATAATTATATGTGAACTGTTAACTTGAGCTGTCCACTATTCACTTCTTGGAGAATGCATGTTTGCCTGGGTTTCTTCAATTTTTACAGTTCTACTTTTATCCAATTTTATAAGCAGCAGAATATTTTAACACCATTCTATTTTTATGGTATTTTTTTTACAGAGGAAAAGACCTTGATGATCTCAATGCAGTAAACAGTGCTGCACAGAAAGATAAGAGGCAAGTTGAGATATCTCTGTCACATATTTTTAAATGGTTTGCAGTTGGGGAGCTACTTTCAGGATGAGTTTTGTTTTGGTGACAGTTAATTTCAATAAATGTAGCCATTTGGGTTCAAAGATGACAACCATGAATTGGCTTGATTTAAGCTATTAAAGGAAGACTCATCCTTATACATTTTTAACTCTGCAGTAAATACTAGATAATAAATATGAATAGTTCAGTAGAGAAGGGAATGTACAGCAGTTGTACAGATGTTTTCTATTAAACCCAATCAGTACAGCCACCATCAAATGGCAGTTAAAGACACCATTCTCACTGTAACAGGGTGGCCTCCTCATCAGGTCTTTGCCAGCCACCCTGCTCTTGGGGTAACCACCTGCTTCGCTTTCCTGCCACACCTTGA
Organism: Alligator sinensis; assembly: GCF_000455745.1. Lineage (NCBI taxonomy): Eukaryota > Metazoa > Chordata > Crocodylia > Alligatoridae > Alligator > Alligator sinensis. Next base: position 148,225 of record NW_005842624.1, on the reverse strand, counting down.
TGGAAAAATAAGGGAGTTGTCACTAAAGTGGGAGGCTACCCATTACTCGCCTTGCTGACAAGGACCTAGTACCTGCTCCGACCTCTCCTCCATGGGTTCCATGCCTTGCTGATGTTACTCTGGCGTTCCTTCTCTGGCCTATGGCCGGAGCAAACCGGGCACACATTTGTAGCTCTTTTCTACAGCCCTGGAGGGCCACTCACATGCTACCCCTCTCTCACAGGCGTCCCACTCACTCTGCTGGCTCTCACCCAGCCTCTTTCATTCTGCCCATTCTCAGGGGCCACACTCATGCCGCCCAGCCTCACCTGGCCTTGGGCTTAGCTCTCCTCACCTCAGTCAGCCCTGGTGCAGCCTGTTGGGTATCTCTCACTACCCTCACCTGAGCATTGACTGAGCTATTGTACGACTGTAGGCTTATTTTGCTCCTAGCCCCTCACTGGACTACTATGCCCCCACTGGGCCTCCTCACTTGCCCACACTCATTGGCTGCTCTGTTCATTGCCCCTCTCACACAGAGTCCCTCTACTCGTCACCCCTCTCAGACAGGGTCTGACTCGCGCCCCCCAGGCTTAACCCTACTGCCTGGGCACAGTCCCAGGTCACTCCTCCTGCCTGAACTCTGACTCAAGGCTTCTTAACTGAGCCCTGGGCTCCCCCTGCTCACTAGAACACCACCAGGGATGTGGGGATGGGGTTATTAAGGCTCCCTGACCCACCTTTCACTGGGGAGGTAACTGACCTGGCATTTCCTGGGGGCTCCCACACCACTAGGAGCCCCACCAGACCAGCCTTCCCTGGCAAGGTGCAGTTTTACATCTTACCCAGGACAAGGGGTCACCTCCTACCCATAGCCCCTGCCCTTACATCCTTACTCTGGCCAGAGCAGCCTCTCAACCTGATGTTTCCTCCTTCCTTCCTGCAGCAAACTGTAGCCCAGCTTATATCCCTGGGCCAAAATGGCTGCCCTCATTAGGCATCTGCTGCCTGTTTGCTGCTCTTCAAGTGGCAGGCACCAAAGGTACCCTGCCACACCCGTGTAACTTTCAACTTCTTCCTCTGTTCTGTGCTGCATCCATTCTAGTAAATCTTTATCATAGCCCTTAAAATCCTGTGTTGCACATCTAAAAGACATTGAATATTTACATCTTCTTGTTCAATGGACACACTTGGGTTTGCAGTTAACCTAACACACTTGGGTTTGCATGTCTAAAATCTGAGTTCTAGCAAGATGAAACCTTTCATAGGATTAGTTTGCTCAATGCTTCCACAACTCAAAACTGAAGTCCTGAGGTATTTGTTAGTAATAGTTTATAAGCTTCACACTTTAGCATGAAATACTGTACATTGAGGATGGATGTCCAGTTCAGACAAATCTTGGCAGATTGGAAAGTTGGGCTAGAGCTAACTGGATGAAGTCCAATTGGACAAATGCAAGGTGCTACATCTCAGGAGGAGTAATCAAAAACACAAATGTAAAATGGGTGATGCCTGGCTGGATGGCAGAACTATGGAAACAGACTTGGGAGTCCTGGCAGATCCCTGACTCTGTACAAGTCTGCACTGTGGTGCAGCTGCACAAAAGGTGAATGCAGTTTTGGGATGCATCAATAGAAACATTAGGTGCTAGACATGGGAGGTGATAGTGCCTCTACTCAGCACATATTAGGCCTCATCTGGAGTATTGTGTGAAGTTCTGGGCTCCACATTTTAAAAAGGAAGTGAAGAAGTTAGAGAGAGTCCAGAGGTGGGCAACAAAGATGATCAAGTGCTTGGAAGGCAAGTCATATGAAGAGAGGCTGAAGGAGCTAGGCCTGTTCAGTTTATGGAAAAGGCACTTAAGAGGGGACATGATAGCAGTCCTCAAATACTTGAAAGGCTACCATAAAGAAGAGGGAAAGCACCTTTTCTCTCTTGCTGCAGAGAGGAGGATGTGGACCAATAGCTTGAAGTTGCAGCAAAGTTTACATAGGATATCTGGAAAAACTTCTTCACTGTTAAAATGGTGAGGCAGTGGAATAGACTGCCTAGGAAAGTTGTGGATTCTCCATGACTGGAGGTGTTCAAGAAGAGGTTGTACAGCCACGGGTTGGGGATGATCTAGGAATAGGTATGTTTATGTTTACCATGGGTATTCCCCATGCTTCTGGGCTTTGCTGGTTGTCCCCACTCCTTCTCCCCTCCCCTGCAGCACTTCTGCTATATGCATCAAGATGTTTTTAAGCCTTCCCAGAGGCATTGGGGTTGTTGGCTATAGCCAAGGCCAGGGACTTTGTGGGATGTGCCAATGCTTCTGCTGGGACCAAAGCCAGAATTTTCAGGCTAGAGGGTCATGCTCCTCTGCTCAGGGTCAGACCAATCACCATATTTGGGTTCAGGAAGAAATTTTACCCCATGATCAGATTGGTATGGACTGTGGGTTTTTTTACCTTCCTCTATAGCAGGAGGTGTGGCCCTCTACCTGGGACCTCTTGAGTGTATGTTGACAACATTTTATAGAAGCAGGGCAATGGTTGCCGTGGTTCTCCCGCTTTACCTGTGGTTAGGGTGTTAGATCTATGTTGTGTCAGATTTGATGGTAGTCTTATGCAGAGTTTAGATTATGGTTTGTATGGGATGGTTTGCATAGCAATGATCCTGCCTCAGGCAGGGAAATGGACTACATAACCTCTGGAGGTCCCTTCCAGCCTTATTTCTCTATGCCTGTCTTGCTTCAAGTATCTGTTCGCACGCCACATTGGCGCGGACGCCTGGTGATGGACACAAGGAGGCTTCATGCAACCTCTGATAGGGACCCCGATCACTCTGGGGAGGACCCCAGAAGTCATCTGCCATGCCTTTGAGTGTTTCTTCAGTGGTGGGGTCTCCTGTTGGTGGTCCCTTGAGGTGGGTTGTTCCTCCTGACGGATATTCGTGGGGCTCCACCCCTTCCATTCAAGGGCCTACACCCCTTCCATATGCCAGCCTCTGCCGGGTCACCTGATCTTGATGTGGCCAGCCCTCCGGTCTCAATGACTCTTACCTGTCGCACGATCTCAGGTATCGGGTCTTGTTTTTCTTTTCTTAATAGACTCTGGGTCCGTAGGATGTTCCCCTGTCCTCCAGATCTCCCGTATTTTCTGCTGGTTGTCAGCCACTCCTCGTGAGCAGTCCTAGTTGTATGGCTGTCGCCCGGACCCCTCAACAAAGAGTCACTAGTAAATAAAATAGAATAACAAAATAAAACAGAAGGCTCCTGAGGAATAGGCACAGGGCAGAAAGAAGAAAAAAGGCAAGGATGCTAATGAAAGGAACAAGACAGGTATGAAAAAGGAAAGATGAGGCTGAACTGCCTTATTATACTGGCTCTACCCTACAGCCGGTGCCCTGCCATGTCCTTCGATGCTGCTCCGCCCTCTTCCAGTTGAGGGCTTCTCATACCTCGCTCTAGGTTAATTCTTCTCCTATAGCCCGGGCTGCAAGCGTCCAGTGTGGGGAGCGTCCACCATCCTCTGTTTCTTCCTGCTCCTCTTGGAGCAGGGTCTTTTCCCACACGCTGGTACCATCCGTGACCAGCGTGGGGCTTCTCTGTAGCCGTCGCTCTTGAGGCGTCCCTGCCCAATCAGTCTTCTCTGTCCTGCCGGCGCTAATTGCTGCCAGCGGGGAGAGCATCCGCAGCCTCCGCTGCCTCTTCCACTCTCTCTTGCTCCCAGCTGGTGCCAGCTTTTATCCTGACCGGCCGGTGCTCGTTCATGATGTCACCCACCGGCCCCAGCTATATATAAGCGTGGCTAATGAACCGCACAGTTTTTTTTTGTCAGCAGCGCTTGTCTGGTGTCTGGAGCCCTAAAGTAAGTAAGCACTCTTTACTCTCGGGGTTTACTCTCTGGGTGTGCATAGCCCCCGTGCTTGTACCCCTGGGACATTCTCTATGACTCTGATGTTAGTATTTGACCTTGCAATAATAAGCAAAAGTGCTAGAAAAATGGATTGACGGGGGAAATATATTCCTTTTTTTCTTAGTATCTCTTTCTTGATTTTCATAGATTTCATAGATTTCATAGACATAGGGCTGGAAGGGACCTCGGAAGATCATCGAGTCCAGCCCCCTGCCCAAAGGGCAGGAAGTTAGCTGGGGTCACAGGATCCCAGCAAGATAAGCATCCAGTTTGCTCTTGAAGGTGTTCAATGTAGGCGCTTGAACCACCTCCGGTGGCAGGCTGTTCCAGACCTTGGGGGCTCGGACAGTAAAGACATTCTTCCTTATGTCCAGCCTGAAATGGTATTGTAGTAGTTTATGACCATTCGACCTAGTCGTCATCCCTTGGGGTGCTCTGGTGAACAAACGTTCCCCCAGATACTGGTGGTCACCCCTGATAAACTTGTAGGTGGCCACCAGATCACCCCTGAGCCTGCGCTTTTCCAGGCTAAAGAGCCCCAGGGCTCTCAGCCTGTCATCGTAGGGTCTGCTTCCCTGACCTCTGATCATGTGCGTGGCTCTTCTCTGGACTCTCTCAAGCTTGCATTTTGTTTTCTCTTAAGTTAAAGATTGGTATGTTGCAATGCGTTTGCTTTTTGATCTTAATAGGGGATTCCATTACCAAAGGGTTGCTTTTTTTTAATTAAGGGAAAACGAGCACATAACTCAGCTCTCCCTTTCCTGGTGTGTGAAACATTACCATCCTAAAATAAACAGAAGCATTTCATCCATAATTGTAAAGGTCTGATAGAGCCAATTTGATTTTTGGTTTATTTTATTTGCATCTTATGTTCTGTTTTTGTCAGAGATAGGAATCAAATGTAGTTATATATAGATACTGTTAAACATTCTTCCAAAACCAAAGGAACTGCATCTAATAGATTTCTGTAAGGCATTTGACTTTGTACCATGTGACATTTTGATTAGGAAACTAGAACAATACAAAATCAACCTGGTGCACATTGAATTAATTGCCAATTGGCTAATTGCAAATGGGGAATCATCAAGTAGATGTGTTTTTACAGGAATTCCTCACAGGGATTATTTCTTGACCTTACACATTTACAGTCAATGGCCTGGAACAATCAATTTATCAATGGCCTGGAATAAAACATAAATCATTACTGATATGGTTTGCGGGTGACACAGATTGGGGGAAGTGTAAATACTGTAACAAAGAGGTCAGATCATCGAAACAGAGCAGCCTGGATTTTTTGGTAAGCTGGGTGCGAGCAGACACTATTAATTTCTAGATAGACAAATAGAAAGTTATTATGTAAGTAGTATTATCTCAGTATTTGGCATGGGTGTGACTGCCATTGGAATATTATATCTGGTTCCACCACCCACTGCTCAAGAATGTTTAGAGAAGAACCTCAAGAATGATTAAAGGATTAAGAAACATGCCTTTTAATAGCAGAGACTATGAGCTCAATTTATTTAGTTTATGAAAGTAATGTTAAGGGGCAACTTGATTACAGTTTGGAGGTACCTACCTGGGGGGTAGAAAATTGAAAATAAGAGCTTGTTGTCAAGCAGACAAAGGTATAAGAAACTCCTAGGCTGGAGGCTGAAACTTGACAAATTCAGACTAAAGTATAATTTTTAGCAATGAGGATAATTAACCTTTGGAACAATTTACCAACGGCTATGGTGGATTATTCATCACTACATTTTAAAATTAAGATTAAATACTTTTCTAAAAGCCCTGTTCAAATAAGCATTCAGGGAAATTTTACAGTGAATTATACAGGTCAGAGTAGATAATATACATAGGTCCTGTCTGGTTTTATAATCTATGAATCTACAGAAGTTACATTTTAATTGTGGAAACTGTTTTGGTCTTGGCAGTTACATAAGCTCATTTTAGGCTACTGATAGACATGAAAACCACAAAACAAAACATTGCTTTACTGGAAGAGAAAGTGTGTCAGTTTGACTTGGCTCTCCAGCATCTGTATAGATTGGGAGCTTCAGCAGGGTTTTTTGATGCTTTTAACTAAAGCTGATTTAACCAGCTATTAGATAAAAGTGCCAAAAAGCCCCATTGAAGCGCCAAAAAGCCCTATTGAAATGCTCAATCTATACAGACATTGAGCAAGCCAAGTCAAACTAACGGAGTACCTCTTCTGCGCATGCACTGTGCTCAGTGCAGGGGTGCACTGAGCTGAAAGTAAAGCATTGTTTTTTTCCCCACGTCTGTAAGCAGCTTAAATGAGTATACTGGAAGCAATGAATTCATGTCAGAACTACAGAATCAAGTAATAAATCCATTAGGACTCTCCCTTCTTTCCCTTAACAGCCAGTTCACTTGGGATTTTCCTTTCTAGTAACACGTCAGGGTCCCGGGGTGGCTGTGATGCCCTCTAGGGGCTCTGTGATCATGCCTCGCTCCACCCCTGGGGCACCTTCCACACCCGTCTCACCTGCTATACCTTGATGGAATAATGATAAATAGGGAGGATGCCCACAGATGTCTGTGTAGCCCTGGTTCCACTGAACCCCTGTTAGGGTCCCCAGCACCCTACTGGTCCTCACTGGTCCCCAGGCCCCTGGCTGGGCCACTACAGTTAACTGTGCCTGGCCAGGGACCCAAAGCTTTAAGGGCTAATTGTGTGGTTCCAAATCCTTCCCTTTACCATGCCCCATACTTCACAGGTGTTACAAGGATATTGTTCCCTTTGTTAGAGCTTCAGCCTCTTTGGTCTCCACTCCTCTAATCTAGCTAGACCTTTTAACCTGGGCCCACTGAATCGGACCTGGCTTTGAGGCACTAGCTCTTGTTCGTCCCTTTTGTCACCAGGCCCCTGGCCCCTGTCTGCTGGGCCCCAGCCCCCTGTGTGGCTGCGCCTTCTCCGGCACCAGGCCCCCTGGCTCCTGTCTGGTTACATCCCTCTGGGCACTGAGGCCTCCAAACCTCCCCTTACAGCCTCATCCCAAACCTCCAGTATAAACACAACAGAAACACAAGCCTCTGGGATATAACATGAATAACATTGGAAATTGCCCCCTGCCTCTTTAAGAGGGCAAACCTTCCTTCACCCTTGGGCCAGCACACCTCCCAGCCTGGCTCCTTGTGAGCTCCCCGAGCCTGAGCCTTCCTGCAAGCAGCAAAGTGGTCAGCCTAGTACCCCTGGACTCTCCTGGGCCAGAGCTCCTTTCCCTGCAGCTGCTAGGGAGAGAATCCCCTGAGGCAGCCTCAGCCTTGGGCTTATAAGCACCCAGGGCCCTGCCTACCTCTGATCAGCAGACCACTGGCAGGTGCCTGCTAATTGCTCCATTATCCTGTTGCCCCGGTGTCCTGCCTAGCCTGTAGTGCTTCCTGGCTAGGCTGCTTCCTCCCTTAAAGGAACAGAGAGCCCCAGGCTCTCTGTTATACCTTGCCAGTCAATTGTCTGGGGAAGTTTTATTTGAATAGGAAGTAGTCCTCATATTGATGTCAGGAAGGGCTAGATGGTCGTCTCTCTTATTAGCTTATTAGCTAGAATAAGTACTGTATTAATATCTTGAGTAATGTTGCATACTCATAAATAACTCTCAATGTAAGTTGTTTGGAATGTGTTTTCAGTGTATTCAGCAATCTATCTTACTTTTATAAAGCACACATTTTTCCACCCTTTTAAAAAACGTAAATCCATCCTTCTAGATCATTATAGTTAAATCAAATATTTTAACTTACAGTAAGGTATTTCTCATTTTCACAGAGGTCAAGACCTTGTTGATGTCATTGAAGTAAAGAAATCTGTGGACCAAAATAAAAAAGGGTAAGAGACAACTGATAAATATCCTTTACACTCACTGGATATTGAAAGGGCTTGTCATTACATAGTATTATGCATAGGAATATTTTCCTTAATGCAAGCAAGCAAAAGTTACAGCTTTTCAGTGAGATAGCAATCTTTACTTGTTCCATTTTGAAAATGTATACTTATATAACAGCATTCATTTCACTTATTTAAAAAAATGTCTGAACAAAGATCCTTCTCCCCTCCCCTGTCCAGCCTCTGCCCCCAGTACATGCAAACATTTTTGGACTAGAGCTATAAATATATTTAAATGCCTGAGTCTCATTGAATTCTATGGGACTTAGGCTTCTAAATATGAATTAACTGCTTAAATACCTGTAAGATCTGGGCCAAGGTGTCTCAAGAAAGTACAGGTAAGGCTTATTGATGTTCTATCATTCTTCAGTGCTTCTAGGGTTCCTTATAAAGTCTTATGGACTTTATTTGTTTCATGAAACTGAATTGTAATGATTAATTTTCATGTGGAATACTTACAGTATATTATATTTATTTTATATTTTGTATTTCTATTTAGAAGGTTTTAAAATAATAGATGTTTGAAAGGTAATTTTGATCTTTTTCTTAATATACAAGTGTCCACATCAGAAGTCCTAATCAAGCAAAAACCTAATTGAAAATCTCTGAATACTGAAAGTATTCAGTAAATACTGAAAGTACATAGAGAATGAGATTCTCTCTCAGCCCTAAAAATAGACTGGCCAAATCATGGTTAAGGTATAATGGAGGATACTGCTTTATGCTGCATGCTGTGCATGTAAAACACTGTCCAGCACTTAGGAAGGTTCATTTAACAGAGATCCAGACCTTGGTTGTCTAGTATAGTAAGTCAAACTGCAGGCAAAATAACCAATGTTAGGACTCAGAGTCATTGTGTTCGCTGAATGCAACCATTGGTAAAGTCAGAGCTTAGTGGCCTTTGAGTTTCATTGGAAAAATCCTTGTGAAAATTATCAGCATTTACTATTTAAATCCTTTCATTAGGTTGATGAGGTTTTGCTTTATGCTCTGTAGCACATCATGTTTACAGCAGTAAAAGCTGCAGGGAACCATGCTGCTTCTGCCTGAATCCTGCGATGTCTTGGCGAAATAAGACAACAGTCTGTGTGTTTTGTGTAGCTAGTCATTTCTAATAGACCCATCGCCTTAGTACACCAACACAGGGATGACATCATGCTCTTTAGAATCTATTTTCCATCTGGCTTATTCCTGAGCTGAAACAAAAATCTAGTAAAAATGAGACAGGAACATGATTGGTTCCATATTTCTGTTACCAAGATCAATATATCTCTCTTTTGCTCTGTTCTGTTAGCCATTATTTGAAATGTAGTATCCAAAACTCCATTGTTAATATTGCAGTAATAGCAACAAGAGCATATAGAAAATCCTCACCAACACTGTAGCATTCAAGGAAAAATGAAAATGAGTAAGGGGGAACTTAATGAGTTTCAAGTTCAAGTAAGATAAGCAAACAAACATATAGACCAGTTCTATATTTCTGAATCCCCACACAGGCATCCTGCTCCAACCGATTTTCCCTTCAAACTACTCGATATCAATCTACTTGATCTTGTCTTTTTTGGTATAAAGTCCAAAGGCCCTCCAATCCCATTTGGTGTGTTCAGTAATTAAAGTAGATTTGTTTTGTGCATGCTCTACTACACTGTCAGGAACAGGGATCCTGGTTTTCTCTGATTAAAAAAAAAATCCCCAATTTTTGGTTAAGAAAAAGTAACCCCAAATCCACATTTTTCCATGATTAAAATGAAATACCACTATCTATATCTATATCTAATATGCATATATTAGAGGTGTTTCATTTAATTCACGGAAGCATTTCTTCTTCATATCCATTAGCACTCTTCCTTCTTTCCCTCACTGACAGATCCACATGGGCTTTTCCTTTTCAATACCCTTGCCAGTCAATTATCTAGAACATTTTTATTTGAATGGGTAGAAGTCATCATACTGATGCCAGGAAGGACTAGATGGTAGGCTTCCTCAGTAGCTTCTTTTAGAATAAGGCAGCATTCAGAGTATCTCAAAACAAGATAAGAAAATGCCTCTCTGGAGATAACAAGGGAGAGTGGCTGGGAACTGCCACCAGTATCTTAGAGGCCTCCTTAGGTAAATGATATCACTGGTGGGTGGATGTGGAATGTGGTTGAGCATGCTAGGGAGGAGACTTGGAGAGTAGGAGGTAGGTTAGTTCTAGACTGAAAATAGACCCAGCAGCCTGACCTTGATACCTGGAAAGATTGTGGAACAGGTCCTCAAGAAATCTATTGTGAAGCATCTAGAGGAGAACAAGGTGATCAGGAACAGCCAGCATAGATTTAGCAGGCGCAAATCCTGCCTGACCAACCTGATTTCCTTCTATAATAAGGTGACAGGCTATGTGAATGGGGGGAGATCAGTGGATGACTTTAGCAAGACTTTTGACACCGTTTCCTCACAACATTCTCATTAATGAAAAAAATATGGATTAGACAAAAGTACTGTAAGGTGGATATATAACTGGTTGGATCATTGTGTTCAATGAGTAATCATCAATGGCTCAATGTCTAGGTTTAAGGAAGTATTAAGTGGGTTCCTCAGGGCTCTGCCCTGCATCAGGTATTGTTTAACTTCTTCATTAATGATTGAGTGCATTTTTAGCAAATATGTGGATGACACCAAGTTGGGTGGAGTTGCAGACACAATGAAGGACAGGGTGAGGATCCAGAATAAGCTGGATAGACTGGAGAAATGATCCTCAATCAATCAGATGAGATTCAACAAGGACAAGTGTAAAGTCTTGAATTTGAGACAGTATAATTGCATGCATAAATACAGCCTAGGGAATGACTGGCTAGGCTGCAATACTGCAGAGAAGGACCCAAGGGTTACAGTAGACCATAAGCTGAATATAAGCCAACAGTGTGCTGTTGTTGCAAAAAAGGCCAGCAGTGTACTTTGTTGTGTTAATAGGAGTGTCACTTGCAAATCAATGGAAGTGATTCTTCCACTCTGTTCAGCATTGGTGAGGCCTCACTTGGAATTTTGCATCAAGTTTTTGACCCTACACTGCAAGACAGATATGGACAGATTGGAGAGAGCATCAAAAATGAGTAGGGGCCTGGGAAACAAAACTTTCATAGATTCGTAGCTTCATAGATTGTGAGGCTGGAAGGGACCTTGGAAGATCATCGAGTCCAGCCCCCCTGCATCAAGCAGGAAAGACAACTGGGGTCAGGTGACCCCAGCAAGGTAACCGTCCAGTCTCCTCTTGAGGATTTCCAGGGTAGGTGATTGCACCACCTCTGGAGGGAGCTTATTTCACAGGCTGAACACCCTCGCTATGAAGAAGCTTTTCCTAATGTTGATCCTGAAACAGTCTTCTAGGAGTTTGTGACCTTTACTCCTGGTTTTCCCCAAGGGTGCCCTGGTGAACGGTTGTTCACTGAGCCCTTAATGTACGCCCCTGAGGTAGCGTTAAGCTGCTACCACATCCCCTCTCAGCCTTCTCTTTTTCAGGCTGAAGAGTCCCAGGTCCCTCAGCCTTTCCTCATATGGCTTGCCATGCAAGTCTCTGATCACTTATGAGGAAAGACTGAAAGAAATAGGGTTACTTCGCCTGAAAAAGAGAAGACAGGGTAGATTTGATAACAGCCTTCAAATACTTAAAGGAAGATTATAGAGGGGAAGGAGATAAGCTTTTCTTTGTAGCCATAAAAGACTAAGAGCAATGGCCTCAAGCTGTAGCACAGGAAATTTAACTTGGAATGTAAGAGGAACTGTCTGATGGTGAGGGTGGTCAAGCATTGGAACATGATAGAGAAATTATGGAATTTCCATCCTTGGAAATTTTCAAGAGCAAATTGGATAGACATTTGGCTGGGTTAGTCCAGTCAGGGATGATCCTGCTTTGAGCAAAGGGCTGGACTAGATGACTCATGAGGTCCCTTTCAGCCTTACTTTCTTATGATCTTAAGGCACTAATTGCCAGCCTTATGATCAGTTTAATTAAAAACATCAAAGATTCATTGGTGGTAGACACTGAACAACTGACTCACAAAGTAGAGGTGTTTCTTTGAGATCACTGAGTCAGTGACATGAAAAAAGTGCTGCTGTTATTGCCAAGACTTTACTTGCTGTAAGGATACAGAAGGCTCAAAACCATAGGGTTGTCAGTCTGCCACAGAAGATTTAAATTCATGCCATTCTTTAATAAAATAATGCCCCCGTTCTCAAAGCCCCATCAATCTACAAAGTGTTTTTTGACATTAATCTCATTGTTGCCTTTTAGGACAACTGAACAAGTCTCTGTTTTTGCTACGGTTCCAAATAACCAATCTGGCACCAACTACCTTGATGACACAAAAAAAGGATCCAGGTAACATAGCCAGTATGTTTAAAATGAAATTAGTGGCTTAAATGCTCTCTTGTACCAAGCTCAGGCAAATAGACTTTGTGCTAAAAAATTCTGCGAAGTTTGTAATCCTCTCACCATCCTCTGAAATGGCAGGGTAGTCAATGTATAAACTTGCCTTTGCATTCTGGTGCATCCACATTTCTTTTTGTGTTCCCATGGAGGCCCAAAGATAAACAGCTCCAAGGTACACAGTGGAAAGGGGTACCTTGTATCACCTCTTATCTGACACAGTGAAACTGTAAACGGTTCTTCTTGCCTTTCCGGCCACATGCAGAGTGAAGCATTTAGATTCTTTTAAAGCCTTTCTCTTACAGAGCTAGTGCGTCTTCTTTTATCTAGAATCTGTAACTACAGCTACTTGTTTTGTAAATCTGATGAAAAGTATTAGAGACTGGACAAGTGGGGAATGCAGCAAAACTCCATTAATTGAAGGTTAGAAAGAAATCAGGTAAAGCAAAGAAATAACATGGTCTTCTGCACCCAGTCATAAAAGGATGCTCAGCTGATTTGACAGCAAATATGCAGTGTAGCATTCTGCCTGAGAGAAAGAACATTCTGGATGAGGAAAATGAAAATCCTAGTGCTGTGATATTTCCATTAAAATGGCAATAACAAATCTTATCCTCATGGTTATTGAGCAATGTCTCCTCTAGAGCAAACAGCACATTTGTGTACGGCTCTGCCATCAACACAGAACTAGTCTGGCCTTTGAGACCATCTTGTGTATGAGGTTTAGTTGCATTCTCCCAGGAGGAGTATAGGATGTATTTGTGTACAGTTTCCACTCCATCCTTTTCTTATTATATATATGTAGGGATTACCTTTGAGTAGTGCAGCGGATAAAAATACCACAGGCCGGCTATGGGCCTGTCTACACATACAGACTTTCTATACCATGCAGCAGTGCCTTTGAATATGCTATGCTGTTCTGTACAGGCTATATCCTAAACCATAAGCAGAGTATCTGTGTTCATGTGCTGCTGCAGGCAGAGAGATAACTGGATACTTGAGCACCCTGGGTGCAAGTGGCTGAGCTGCTGGTTGTGTGGCATTGGTTGGACCAGCAGCACAGCTACTGCTGTTTTTGCACCGCTCCCAGGATCAGCACTGGGGCTGGTGCCCTGGTTGTCCCCCCTTTGTTACACTACTGGCTGCGGGTAGACTAACTAGCACTGTTGAATGGCAGTGCTTCAGTGCTGAGTCGCAATGTGTGTTTGAGGTGCAGTGGTGCAGTTGTATCCGTCTTTGATTCCTGATCTACCCAAAGTTTAAAACCATTGTTTGACAGTGGCAGCAGCATTTCTATTCAGACAGCAGTGAGGGAGTTGCTTGGTTTTGTGGCTCATTACAAACTATCTGGTTCCTTCTAAACTCTCAATTCCACAGGTTTTAACAATCCTCACTTCTTTTTTAATGGTGTTGATGTTCCACTAATTACGCTATCCTTTCCTCTGCCATTCTGTTGTCTGTTAGCTGCTCTTCTTAATGTAGCTCCTATTTCGCAGCCCTGTAGACTATTTTAATCTTTAGCTGTAAACATTAACTCAGTTGTGGAAACATTAACTCGTGTGAACATCAAAGGTGTGGAAACAATGTTCAGTGAAGCATTGGATGCACTTTCAAGATGCTCAAGAAAGCTAGATTTTATTTTATGAATTGGAAAGGGATATAAATTTAATTCTAATGACTACAGGACTAAAGAAACTTCTTTTGATTATTTTTCCTCAGTCTGTTGTGTGTTTTTTATACAATTTCAATAATGTTACAGTATTTTTTTCCTCTTCAAATAAAAATGTAGCCCTAGGCAGGCACCTTTTAAAGATGTTTATACATGTTTGTATCTCAGCTGTAATATGTGTTATATGTGATGCATCACACCATCTGCACCAGCCTTTTCAAAATCCTAGATCCACCCATGTCTAGCACTGTAAATCTGTAGTAAAGACAGGCTCAAAGAGTGTGCTATAGTACATAGTATTCCATGTACTTGACTATGTATGTACCTTTATTAGCAGTATGAATAGAAAACCAAAATTAATTCTTGAAAGATTCAAATGAAGTGAAGTGTCATCCTCACTATTTATTCTATTCACTTTTACAGAATAGGTTCTTCAGCAGAGTTCTAAGCTTTGTGGTATAGGTTCTACAGGACCAAGATGCAACATGGCAAGTTAAGGAGAGAGTGGTAGGGATTGCATGTGAAAAAAATCAGTTGGAATATGGATTTTCCAGGAGAAAGTTGGATTGGGTTATATCCCAATGGCATTAGCACAGTTACAGGTAACCTTTGGATGTTTACATAGGTGTGCACTATGCTGGGACCCTGGATCCCATGGAGCTTTGTGTGGCTAGGACTGGTAATTGAGAATTAGGAAATATTTTTGCTATTTGTTTATGGCCTCATGGCATTGTTCTGTATAGTACATATCTTTTTTAAAGATGGTTATACATGTTTGTGTGTATTTCAGCTGTAATACTTCAACTACTTATTCAAGTCCAAAGAACACTGTTGTGTACACAAGGACATATGAGAAGAATAGGTACTGGAAAGATACCTCAAGTATTTTTCTCTACAGTATTTGTGTAATAATTCTGAAAATACATGTTTAAGCATAACCAATGTCATATTCAGGCATAGTGCATCCCTTATTAAAAGTATGTTGTGTGCTAGGTGAAAAATTTGCAACATAACTGCAATACTATAGGTGAGGTAGGTGGAGAGCAGATCAGAGAGGAACATCTGAAACAGCAGAGAAAAGTTCAGAGAGCCCAGGTATAACTCAAACAGGAAATTCTCACTACATGAATTTTAAATCAGTCATTCTGATCTGTCATCTGTGATCGAAGTAGGGCCATAGCAATTTAAATTCATACCTAGTTTTTGCTGTTTTGATGCATAAAAGGTCATAGATTTCCCAACAGAAGAAACCCTCCAGGGGCACTTCCCCTGTACTCAGCACACCCTGAAAAATAGATGGCACTGTATAGGGAAGCGCTGTGGTCAGTGCTTGTCATGTGGAGTTCATTGTGAAAGCCTCTACTAGCTGAGCTCCTCTAGTGCTCCCAGTGCAACCTACTGGTGCTCTGCCACAGGGGAACTCCTAGGAGAGTCACTGGGCAGAATTCTCCTTTGCTGCTAAGATGTGAGAGTGAGACACATGCCTTTTTAGGTGTTTAAGTTGCAGAACAACCTTCTACTACATCTTCCAGCATGGCTCAAAGCACACTAAAGACATCAACATTTCTTGCACAGCTACATTTTTGCCCTACATAAGTAAATTTGTCCTACTGCACATGCTCAGAAGTGAGTCAACATTCCCTCAGAGGCATCTAACTCCATTCATATGTACTCTGTTGCAATTCAGCTTCACCATGGATTCACATAAATGCTGCAAAACCCCCAGATTTTGTAGATGACCCAAATCCCACAACTAGCAACTGTTTCACACTGAATGGCAAACAGGGTTGTGGGGAAGGAGGGGGAGAAGAGGGGAACAGGGGCACGCTAACATTTTACTCAGTGGCTAAAGCACCTGCCACAGACATGGAAAATCTGAGGTACTAGGTCTATTTGCCCTGAGGAGATTTGAACCCTAATCTTCCATATTATATGGTAGCATGCTAATTACCAGGTCAAACTAAGAGCATATGCCTATTGAATTTAGGTCACCAGACAGCCAAGAGATGGGAAGGGAGCAAACAAGAGAAAGCATGACTCTGTGGCTCAGGTAGCTGGACAGGCAGGTCATGTCTCGTTTCCAGTCCCTGCTCTAGGGGATTTATTTTTGTTTCTTTTAATACCAAGTGGAACCTCCAGCATGCCCTGTAGCCCCAGTGGAGTGAGCATGCTAATGATTAGTGATGCTAATGATTAGTGATGCATTTGTTCTCAAATCACCCTGTGCACTGCAGGCCAGAATCCTTTCTCCCTTGCACTGACACAACTCAGCTGGGCCAGATCCTGCCCCTGTCACTAAAGTGTAATCCAGACTAGTACCAAGATTTACCATGGCATGGTTCCCTTTTCTTCTGATCCTATGACTTTTTCTCTCTTGGCTGCCTAGGGGACCAGCTTCCCTTGGTAGAAGGAACACTCAGCCATGTCAGACTCTGAGAAGTCAAACCCTTGAGGCTAAGGAGAGCTCTTAGAACACAGGTCTCCTATGTCCTGGGTGTATGTCCTCACAACAGGCTATTTGAGGAAGATCTTTATATTATTTTGGGGGGAGAGACAGTTGTATATAGAGGTAACTATCTGCTCAGAAACCCTGCTAAGATGGATTTGCTTTATGCAGTCAGGAGGAGGTGGAATTTCAACTAGAGAGATGCATCTTACCCAAGTTGTGTGCTTTTGTAGAATGCTGTAGAATGCATCTCTGGGGCCATATGACCTGTGTACTAGCTCCTTATTGAAAGTACAGGAGAACTATGGGCCAGATCCTATTATACTTGTTAGGTGCCTAAGTAAGATTCTATTCCACCCCTGGCTGAGTCTCTAAAAAAATATTAATAGAAAAGTTGGGTGGTTCCTCCTCCTCTCTCCTTTTTGAGACTTACTGTTCAGGCTAAGGTATTGGTGCTTTACAAAAGTAGGTATTTTAATGTCTTTCAGGGACTTGAACAAGATGAAATATGATAAGTGCCTAACATGTGGAATAGGATCTGATGCCTAGTGTGCAAAATAGAATTTAGTCCATTTTGTCAGTGTAGAGACAATTGGAAAATCTGTCCTAGCTAGGTACTGAAACAGGATCTTCCTAATTAAGTGAATTAATATCACAACTAGTCATCCTTCTGCCCTTATTTCTGCTGAAATAAGGTATCTAGCACCAATAAACTCTTGAGTTATTCATACCTAAATTACAAACCAGCAGTAGAAACCATAGAACAATTATCTTTTATTAATATGAATGTAATACTGGTGAATTAAAGTAAATATGTCACTTCGTGAAAGCTCAAAACCCATGGCTTTGGTAGCTTGACTTCCATACCTACCTTGCAAATGACAGTCCTATGCCAAATGGTATTATTCTTAACAGTAAAGCACCTGGAGTAGGCTGTGTTAAAAACTGAGCATTTACCTTGCATGATAGTTAAATTTACAACAGCATATCCAATTTGCAGTATAATGAAAATTACAGTGAGTATAAATACTAATTGTGCAGTAAATAGCCTATATTTTAATGGTGTTTAGTATACTTCTTGGCATACATTACAATTTTTTAGCAAAAACCAATTGGCTAGTACTAAAAAGACAACTCTCCCAGGACTAGCTTCTTACCAACTCCTGCTATATAACTTTCTGATTGGGATGTAATCATAGGCAGCCACAATACCATATTTCAGATTTTGTTGAATGGCCTATGATTTCAGTTTGAAATATTTAGAAATTGTAAAATAGCAGAGCACAGTATAAGGCATGGAACTTTATTTTTCACTTTATACTAGATAGAGAATTTGTCCTGATTACCTGTTAAAATAAGAAAAAAAAGAACCCCCTCCCCCCAAATCACCTCTTATTTTTGCAGGTTGAACACTGGTTCACTGTATGTTACAACTGATTTATTGTGTATAATCAATACTGCAGTACATCCTTGAGAAGTACAAAATATTGCTCAGTAAAATTGGTTTGTGTTCACTGCATTACAGCAAATCCACAAATGATGCACAGGAAGAAAATGTCACAGGAAAGTCTATCAAAACTGTTTATTCCACATCTGATCGGTAGGTATACAGGAATACTGCTATATACTACTGAAGAACACGACCGTTTTACAGTAGTACTCAAAACAAACAGAGGAGCACAGTGGGATCCATGCTAGCCTGATTGTACAGCTTCTTCCTCCCAGACCTGCCTTTCAGTGCCATTACATCATTACAGTAGTTTTGCTGGCTGTAACGCTTGTTGCATTTCATTAGATTTTCATTCACTTAAAGTCTTCACTGAAACAATGGCTGGTGTTTTAAGTGATGGTGATGTCTCAGAGGTTCTGTTGGTATCTACTTTTGATAGCCCTTTGTCTGTCCAATTTCATTGTTATAATTGAAGCAGAGTCTGTAATAACTAAGCATTCGGTACAGAGGTGGTTAAACAGGCTGATATGATATTTACAGTTAAAAAATTATTTTTCACAGTACGTAAGATTTTTCAAAGTATAAAGGGGATAACTTCTCAAATCATCAATCTTACCGCTAAAAAGAAATGCTGTCAGGAAAAAGAACTTTTCCCACCATTGTAAATTCAGATAATACATTTCTAGTACTTGGGAATAATCAGATTCAGAAAAATTTCAAATGAAAACAGGTGAATGTAAAAGTTTGTAATGGGTATCTATATTATCCATAACCTTTTGAATATGGGGATAAAAAGACTTGTGAAGCAATGGATAGAAGATGGATATAGGAGCATATCAATGTGTGGGAATGAGGAAAACTAGTTTGGTTTACACATCAGGAAGAGCAGTAACAGGAGAGGGTTACTGGATAAGACAATCTAGGGAGCAATATTGCAAAAAATGCAGAGATTTTAATTTTTCATTGTGGGTGCCAGGCAAGTTTGTCTAAACATTGATGCATGTTAATTTGGCAGCAATGAGAGTACATTTTTATTTTAATCAGTGACAGCAAAATACTTCTTTCAGCCACTTTGCCAAAAATAAATGAGAACTCAGTGCATGACTGGTCAAACATCTGCAGGTTTGAATCTAAGCACCAATTAATTTTGTGTGACATTTCTTCATCATGACCTTTCACTCCACCTCTATTTAAGGCAAAATCCTGTTTTACCTAGTGGATGACCAAAGTGCAGCTTGGGACTAATTCTGTGATACCTGACTAGTGTGATTCTTTTCTGCATAAGTGTCTCTGTTACAGGAATAAGAAGATATCTGTGAGTCTCTGAATGCAATCCTATTTCTATAATCCTGGTCACTTTTGCAAAAAGCGGGTAATAGAGTCACTCTAATCAGATAACTCTAAGTTAGTTTCAAGCTGCACTTCTGTTGTCCAGTAGGTGAAATAGGATAGTGCTCTTAGTGTGTACACTCCCAAAAGTCTTAATACTTTCTGATTATTTCTTAGAATCACCCAGCCCAATAAGCAAGGACATTATTCTTGCTATCTGAGAAATGTATCAATCAATTTGTCCATTTCTACATTACAATGATTGATTAGAATAGAGGGCATGTGCATGTGACAGTATTTCATTCATGACTGATATATTGTATGCTAATATCTTACCAGTACTAAGTTAATCAATCCTCTCCTTGAGATTTTAGTGGTAGCTGCTTTTCTGACAGCTGATGTTATATTATATATGCACAGGACTATAATTGAAAAAGATATGTGTACATACTGTCGGAAGCCCCTGGGCATAGGTGCCAAAATGATCTTGGATGCCTTGCAGATTTGCTGCCACTCAACTTGTTTCAAGGTAAGAAGGGGTTTCACTTGCCACAATAAAATATAGATGAAAATGTAACACATATATCATGAATTATATTGCATCCATCACAACAAAATGTGTAGGCCCTCAGACCTTTTTCCTTTGGCAGCAGAATGAACCCTGCACCATGGAAAAGGAAGATTTTCCTAGGCAGCCTGCACCTCAGGTGTTCTCCGCTCTCAGTCCCAGGGGCAGTGAAGACTCCCACAGAGGTTCCCTCCTCAGATTCTTTTTTTTTGTTAATCCTACAGGGGGACACTTCAGTTTTATTAACTTACAGTGTTATTTCCTACAAACTTAGGGAGGATATTAGTCATATTGATGCCCTTGAAATAATAGGTTGTGTAGAAGTTGCATCTCTAGGAGGTGTTAGTAAGGCCTGTAGGCTTTGCTGGAGTATGGATTAATGTAAATACTGAAACACTAATGCAATTTTACAAGGCTAAGTATCAGAATGTAAGTAAATGCTACTGGTTTGGCTTTAGCAGTTAGCCAAAATTTGAGGTCTTGAAGACTGTTACCACTAGGAAGAGATATTAGATCATGGAGTCATGTATTTTTTGGTGTAATCTTCTTTGTCTATATTTTTGGAAATAGCCTTGTTTCCTTTAACACTTCAGGAATCAAACAACAAGGAACAGCTTTTTTCCCACTCCTACATCCTTTCCAGCAAGCATTTAGTCCCAAACTTCCTTTCTCAGAGTTTTGTCTCATGGTCACAGTGGTTCTATATCTGTGTCCAATGCTTCCCTGATGCCTTCTCTGCTCTTTTTATGGTGTTTTTTCCCCACATGCACAACTCAAACAAACAACACCCAGAAAATCCTTAAGTTCACATAAGGCACAGACAGAAGTCACAATTTAGGTTGATCTGACCCCTGAAAGCTCTCTACAGCCGTGACCAAACAGAGGTGCATGGCTGCAAAGCATTTTAAAAAGTCCTGATTCTGTGAAAATCTGAACTCTCATTATATGAGGGTCCACAAAAGATAACTATGATCACTCAAAAGTCTATGAATACCCACACTTACAATTTTAAGGGGTGTGCGCCTCTATTCAAAATTTCCAAAGCGTTCTGCACCTCCATTCAGAATTTTTTAGGGGTCCACAAATTAAAAAAAGCATTTTTCTTTCTACAAAATACTAGACAATTCTTATTTATATGATATTTTTTAGCTCTAGAGATAATAGAGTACAGATTTTTTGCTGTTGAATTATACTAGAGTTTGTAGTGACATAGAAGTGGGTAGACATTGTTTGGAATGGTGTGAAGAGCCTTTATAACTACCACTTGGTTTCATAGCCTGTAGAGGAGGCATTGTCCATCCATGAATGGAGGAAAGGGGTATGCCCAGGATGCTCCTGAGCTGGAAAAAAAATTGTCAAAGGATCTACTGGATTAAGTTGAATAATACTGGGTGTGTCTACACATGCAGTTACAGTGCCTGAATAAATTGCAGAGCTTATTGCTCCAGAATTAATTACTCCTGGACGCACTGTTTAAACGTAGAATTAACTGCAGCGCAATAAGCTTGGTTTATTCAGGCACAGCATCTGGGGCCAGGGTGGAGCAGCCTTGGCTGGCAGGGGGCCCCAGGGGTTAGCCAGCCTACCAGCGTGGGCCTGCTCCCACCCCCAGCTTAACGTGCTGCAGAGGGGTGACTGGGGCATATGGGAGCTTAAGTGTGGGGCTAGCCAGCAGGCAGCTCTCGCGTTGAAGCACCCTCATGCCCCAGCCAGCCAGGTAGCATCTACACGTGAGCTGCTGTGGAGTTTTTTACTCCATAGCAGGATAGTGCTTGTATTTACAATTAATTTACTCCAGCCTAATAGGGGTGCACATGTAGATACCAAGTATACAGTTCCAACTTCTTACTGCCTTAAAGTAGATATGAGAAATAAGGAAGTTAGAAGGGTATCTATTGGATTTGTCTGTTCTTAAACCCATGGGGCTGACACTCTAAATTCTTTCTTCACTGAGTTTTGGAGGGGGTGGTCTGGACCTGGAGGCCTGAGGAATTTAATGTGGACCTCAGTTCACCTGCATATCTTCATCTGCTTTCTTCTACAAGAAGTTATCCTGATGGGCAGCCATATGGAAGTTGGGTATGGCTGATAGCCACCCAGAATCTTGCTGCTAGATAACATTTTGAAAATAGTTTTAATTTCACAAGAAGGGGGTGAGGGAGAAACAGTACATAACTTGGCCGTTAGGCTTTGGACTTGGGAGACTTGCATTCACGTCTTGTATCACTCTTGACTTCACTTGTGACCTTTGGGCAAGTCATGTAGAAGACTCCCATTTCCCTTTATGTGCCCAAATGGAAGTTACCCAGTCACATCACGAGTATTTTTAGCACTTACATGCAGTCTGTGAACTTACTCTGTGTTCATTGAGAGTGTGTAAGTGTCCAAACAGCTACCACACATGCTCAGTAGGCTGCACTTAGGTCAGGAAGGTATATGGCTCCATGTGTGTATGCTGTGTGAGCATACGTCACAAAATTATACCCAGCTCCCATACCTGAATCCCATACTGAGTGGCTAGGTTACTTGTTCAGGTAGCTGGAAACCCAGATTTTAGCACTTCTTCCTCCCATCCTTCCTGCAGAAAGTTTGAACCTATAGCACTTTGATGTCCCAGCACTGTGCTGTAATTATCAGAGTGTAGGTTAACATTATATGGCCTCTTTTCTTGAAGCAGGGCACCTGGGCAGCCAAGAGGGAGAGGAGAACAAGGTAAAGGTTATGTGGCTCAGTGAGGTGGCTGCTACATTAGCAGTGAGGGGTTGTTGCTTGTAGCCTGAACCCTGGTTCCCAATGAAGCAGAAATTTCCCTGCTGCTCTCTACCTAGTAAATATTAAATTCAAGGCACAGTGGCTTAACTTCAAGAAGAAAGCTGGAAAATGCCAAACCAGTGTTTAGACTTGCATGCTGGGAAGCAGGAGGGGTGTAGTTACAACCACCTTCTCAGTTCATGGGACCTAAAAACTGTGCTTCCCACTTTACTGGGTGAGTACCCTAACTGCCATGCAATTAGGTGAGAAGGTGGGAGCGTCTCACTCTTCTTAGTCATGGGATTTTGCATGGCAATAATTTGGGGATATATTCACCCAGTTATGTGCACATGGAGCTGTGTACCAGTCCTGCCAATATATAGCCTACTGCTAATGCTCAGTTCCCTTGGGGATGCTTGTACGTATCTACAGTGCTCATCTGCTCATATGTTGGAAGGCATCATGGTAGGGATGAAATTATTAGGGGATTTTATTACAGAGGTTGCTTCTTTCATGAGATTTTGGTTTTAATTTTGTGTTTAAGTGTGAAGTGTGTAAAAGACCTCTGGAAGATCTGAAAGCAGGAGACAGCATATGGATTTACAGAAAAACTGTGCATTGTGTACCTTGCTATGCTAAAGCTAAAGGTGAGTCTCAAGAAGACCAAATCCAAAATGTAGTTAAAAATTGCACTGCTGTTACCATTTCTGTGACTACTTCTGGTTATATCTATGGACCTGAAGCTACTCTGGTTCTGAAGGAAGAATTTGATCTGATTGGGTGATCAGATGTTTCACATATGGATTTCAGCACCAGACTCCAAGGAGTTTTGAGAGACAGTGTATGTTGAGTTTGAATGCATTGTATAATGTTAAAAGCACAGCTCAAGACTCTGAGTCTCTCTGGCTTTGCTTCATGTGAGGTAATTTACATGGCTACAACATCAGTGTAAACATCATCAAATTATTGGCCAGTAGAAAGTAGAAATATAAAATTGTTCATTCAGTTTCTTCTGGAGGAAACATGCCCCATATAGGAGAAAGACCTTTTGGATTGACACCTGGATGATCTCCCCTGTGAGAGTTTCTTTTACAAGAATGAACACCTGTACACTTCTGCTTAACTCCTTTTGTAATCTGGAGGCATGGTAGCAGCTTCCTGTGTGCCATCCCTAGGCAGGAGACTCTAGACTGGGAGGCAGGAAGGGCAAGCAATTCCCCAAAGCTTGACTCCTTCCATGCAGGAGCTGGGATGCTGCTGTTCTCTGAGCCTTCCTGAGACTGGGGACAACCCAGTCTGGAGAAGACATGAGGGGACATTGCCCTCCTGCTCCCTACCTATTCAACAGACTTACCCCAGTACTGCATTCCCCTCCTAGTGTGGTGTGGGGCTGCAAACTGGTTCTCCCCAGGCTGCTGTGGAAGAGCTGTGTGTTCCAGGGCACACTTCAATCTGGAGAGCAAGCAAGGAGGATTGCCCCACTGTTTCACACCCTCCTGGGTGCAGTAGAATGAAGGGGAGAGACTCCCCACTTGTTCCCTAGACTGAGGGCATAGGGAGACTTTTGCTACTGCTCCACACACTGCACGTCCCCACAGGAATGAGAGGAGTGAAGCAGCCATTACTCCCCACACCTTCCCCAAACTGGATCACCCTCAATTAAGGAAGATGCAGGGAAATAGGGGGAAGGGGGCAGCTGCAGGCTGAATGCCTGTAATGCTTCCCGTAACAAGGTAATCTCTCTCCTTAGGGGAGCCAACCCTGCTAAGGATCTGCAGCTGTGGGGTATTCTGGTAATGCCCCACATTAGCAGAAATGTCCCACTTGGGAGCTTAGAAGTCTAGAGGAGAGAGCAGAAAGGAGACAAGCTGTGAAGGAACAGCTTGCAAGGAGGAAGAGCTAAACTGTTGTGCTAGGGAAAAGCAAGAGCAGAAAGTGGCTCTTCTCTGAATGTCTGGAGAAGATGGATCATTTTGTTCTACTTGTGTTACTAAAGACTGAAGTTGTTTGGTGGGACTAAAAGCAAAGTTGTTTGGCATGAAGTAGGTAGCAGGATAAAAGGACTTCCTTATGTTCCTTCTTCCCCCTAGAAAGATTTCTAGCAGTGGAAATTTTTCAGAAACTTCCACCACTAGAAATGAATACCTGTCTGTAACCATATGATGGACAAATTTTACACCCATGTGCCACACACTTTGGACAAGTTAAATGATTAACCAACAATGCAAGCTAGTGAAGAATCAAGCTCCTACTTTTTAATTTGTTGGTTAAAATTACTTAAATTAATCAGAGTAGATGGTAAAGACCTATTAGAACATAGCTGATGTTTTTTCCAAGAAGTTATCATTGAATGATACATCTCATTGAAATAAGTTTATATTCATGAAGACTACTTTATTGAAATATACAGTGTTAATGGAAATCATTGCAAAAAGTTGATGGGGATATCAGTTAAAATGAATAAAATATTCTGACAATTATGAACATTTAGAATAAAATATCAAGAGTTTGACTGTCAAGTGTTGTAACCCATTATACCACCATTTGAAATAATATTGCTATGCCAACTCCTGGCAACAGGGGACATGGCCCCAGTGTCTTTTTGGAAAAAAAAAATCAATTACCCTAAGTGTTTGCGTAAATCTGTAAAGTTTTGATTATGTGCTTTTTTCTGTGCTTCTAATGTACCCTTTCTTTATCTTGCAGAAAAATGGATATATTAATTTCGACATACAGAAATCACAAAAAAGAAGTCTCATTAGTATTTTAAGTGCATTTCTTATTACTTAAAAGAAGTACATGTATGTTTAATTTTTATTGTTAGGATTGAAATATTCTAAAATAAGTAATATCCTACTAAATTGTCATTACAGAGACATATTCCATGAGAATTAAGATGACTTTACATGCACATTCTAGAAAACAAGCCAATGTATTCTTGACTCTGTCCATCATGAGTAAAATAGTTCTTTCTCCATGTGATTTAGCTGCTTATATAATTTAAATGCCTTTTACAGGTGGATATAAATCTACTCATAAGTTTTGAAGGACCTGTTTTCTGCATGTTGAAAATATGCATTCTAAAATACAAAGAGCAGTTTTTTGATTACACTTCGCTCTTAAATCTTGTAACTTTGGTATGGCGTGTTTGTAAAAACCTAGAGTGTTATAGTTGTCCAGTACAATCAAAATATATACTATGCATGACATAAGATCATTCTGTTTAGTCTTTCTTACTTCAGTAAGCTGGTTGTCTAAACACCTTGAGACTGCCAGATATAAACAGTATAAAAAGCATTTTTGTTAGCATATAAATAGATTAAAATAAAGAAATAAAACAATTTGTCACTTGTTATAATGCATCCATTTGTAAGAGGCAGTAAGTTTCTGCACTGTAAACAGTAATTTAGTGATTTATTGATTGCAACAATAGGTGATGACTCCTAACATTTTTGCTTTAGGATTGACCTTTTACATCATTAATACCTTTTTCTTCATTTAAACTTGATGTTTTCTCTTATATCTCTGCAGAAAAGTATTGATCTGGTATGATTATGAAAGAGTACCCTTCTTTTAAAGGAGAAGGGAAGTACACATAGTAATCAACTAATTGCTAAAACAAGCAAACCTCCCCTAAAAACACCCTCCTCCCCACTAAACCGAAACAACAACAAAAAACATGGTGAAAATAGTGTTGAGGAAAACAAGGGAGAAAATTCCTAGGTATCTCTTAATTCTTTTTTGCTGCTACTTAAAAGAACTCAATTAAACAGTAACCCAAACCTTGCAGTTGAAGTTAATGAGCTAGATCTTCCAGAGTGGTCAAACAGCATGAAGCATAAGTCACTGTACGCAAGGATACCGTAAAGTTCACTTTTGCAGTCCTGGGATTAAGCTGCTACCCTGTGCAGTCCAGTTTCCCTGAAAAGTGTTACCGTACTCTGAAGGCTTGTGTAATTAAATCAGTGTTGCACTAGTTACAAAGGATACCCAGAACACTCCGAAACTGGTTATGCCCCCTTCCTCCATCTGCACTACCTGTATGCCCACAGGCTACATTCACACAAGCAAGGACATTTGTTTCCCCAGGGACAAGTAGCAGAGGCACACCTTGTGCTACTGCTGCTTGTCCCCAGGGAACACTTGTGCCGTGTGCCCTCTGGTGCGTGGCAGGTCACCCCAAGTGGAGTAGGGGAGCCTGGGCCAGCAACAGTGCTGGTCCCAGCAGCTTTACTTGAGGTTCTGGGAGCCTTGGGAAGCTGCACCCATGGCACTCCTGCAGCTGGCAGCCTGGCCCACAGTCAGAATGTGTTGTTCCAGCTGGCTAGGCTCTGGTTTCAGGTAGTGCACACTGTTACCACGTATACCTCCCTGCTTTTTTTTGCTGTGGGTTTTTTTTGACCCTGGGATTTCCTGGGGTCAAAAAAAACCCTGGTACTGCAAGGTAGCAGCGCGGGACATGTCTGCTTGTGTGATGTGTGGTGCCACAAATGGGTCTGCGGCACCATGTACCACACATTCACATTCATCTGGATGTGGCTGTAGTGGTGGATAAGAAGTGTAAAAGTAGTCCAGATGTTCCTCATTGGAACCTCACCAGAATAAGAGGGTGATTTTTTTCCTTAGGTTTCTTGCGCTGTCCTACCTTTGTGGGTTTCTCTAAGCTCTCAAGACTGGATTGAGAGCAAAGGGAACTCACATATGCCCTCTGCAGAGGGGCGGGGGAGGCAGGCAAATGCCTACACTGGCGAGGCCCGAAGGTGGGGGTGTTTCTGCATGCCTCCCAGTGGGCTGGCCACTGCCAAGGGCAGCCAAGCCAGACCACCCCTGATTGGCTGTCAGGCATACCCCCACAATCCCCTGCTGTCACCACAAACCCTCCCCTATGCCCAACCCTAGGCTTCCAGAGCTGGTCAGCATGGCGACCAAGGTTAGTGAGAGCCACAAAGCATCTTGGGATGCCAGGGGACTGCACACTAGCTTAAGTCAGGAGAGGATCTGGAACAGAAGACTGGTCTAATCCAAACTGATTAACTCTAATACTACATCCATCCAGGTCTATCTTAAACCAGGTTCTGCCATTTAGAAACTGTTCTATGTGCACTGAACTTCTGTTCTGTTACAAATTTAGACTGGTTTCTGATCACTTATACTGGTTTATGTGTAATTTCTGTCCCTAGCCAGAGGGACAAATTTAGTCCTGGAGGAAGCCTATATTAGGGCCAACTGAAATCACCTAGTTTTGGTTACAAAAATAAGGTATGAATGAAGAGCTTGCATGAGCCATGACATTGGGATACAGGCTTTTGCAAAGTTTGGGGCTGTTCAGCTTGGCTGACTGTAGAGGTTTCAATTAATGTAGATCCTTGCTTTCCTTCAGGCCTATCTCTAATCTAAATGATCAGTGACAGAGATGCAGCAATGCAAAAACAATCAATAATAATTCTGGGCTCATCAATTCATCCTTGCTGAGCAGCGTTGGTAATTGTACCATATGTTTTATTGTTGTTTTTATTATATGTTACATGTGTACTGAAAAGAAGTAACAGTTTTGTGGGCATTTCAAATTTCCCAGATAAAAGGACTGGACAGCAGTAATCATTAAAAAAAAAATTCTATTAACATCTCAATAGCCATGTAGCAAAACTTGATATTTGTCTTATCCTTTTTGCATATCATTTGCAAACGATATGCAAAAAGGATATGCAAAAAAGAGTGTTTTATTTCTCTTTTGACTAGAGCTTTATGGAAAAATCCAAAGGATCTGTTTGCTGGCAGCTGTTTTAATGAATGCGTTATCTTCAATAATGCATTAAATGAGACTGAAAAGCTGCATTGAAAGATGACATAGTAAATTATATGGGGTTTTTTGTGATTCATCAAGCCTCTTTTCTCTCAGCATGTAATAGCTACTTCTTTATTTTACAAAGCAAAGGCATAGCTCCAAGGAGGAGGAATCAAGCAAATTTGGTGAAATAATGCATAGAGAATGGAAACAGTGAGTGTGTGTCTATATGTGTGTGTGTGTGTGTCTATGTGTATGTATGTATATATATAATGAAAAAGACATTAATACATTGAAATACATTGCTTGCTTGAGCATTACGCATTTATTCAATAACAAGGGGTCATAGGAAAGGCTCAGGCAAATTAATGTATTCAGTTGTAGCCTATGTAAGTCATTATACCATGCTTATCACCACAGTATCTAAGCATCCCCCTAGGAGTTGATTATGCATTAAGCAAGGCAACTGCAATGTGTTGTTTACTTGCTCACATTTGTCTTTAAGATTTAGACAAAATACAGGTACCATGAAATCAGACTAGGTAGGTTGCTACTAGCTCAGTCAGCATTAAAGGTGCACTGGCCTGCACTTGAGAAATTAATTAACTGTATCTTTCTAGGCTAGAAGATGTGAGTTCTTTGTGGGCAGCATCCCTACATAGGGTATTCTGCCATATGCAGTTCCTCTACACTCATTCCATTTACTTAAACTGTATACATACCTGGATCTAGTTTTCTAATCCCTGCTTCTCCATCTTTGGCCTTCTTGACATTTCTAATGTAGTCCTGTCACTTTGAGAAAACCACCCACACTCTTGAGCATTTTCCTTTTCTGATGATTTTGTTCCCTACAACGTCAACCTTCTGCTTTTTCTACCTTCTCTAGTTGCTCTAGCATATATAGCTTCTTGCTCATTTTTTGTAAGGGAAAATAGCAATAAATCCTGCCATTCTGGGTTTTAATTTGCATTATAGGCTTTTATTTACAATGGAATACAATCAGTGCAATTTTGTTGTCATTAGTGAAGTGACTTCTTGGTGAGTGAGTGGAGAATAGAGCTAATTTTCTGTTGCCCTGCTCCTTTTAAACCTGAGTATAAAATGTGCTCAGTCAGAACAGTAGCATTTTACATCTATTTTGCATTGATATAAATAACTGCACAAAGCACAGAACAATAAAACATTATTCCTGTATTTCAGTACATGAAATACCACTTATACGCCATCATTCAGCACAGACCATAGGCTGCACTCTGCTAAGCATGTCCTATGCCTGCTCAGTTTATTGCTGTTTTTTTATTGACATTCTTAGGGGGTCTAAATTCTCCCCCAGACTGTATAAGGGCCCTAGGCCTTTACGTCTCTGGACACAGGACTCAGGTTCCCCTCCATGAGTCAGACAGTTAAGTCCCTTTCTTGGTTCTTACCCAAGATTAATATAATTAACTTTTGTTGCCATTTTTTTTTTGGTGTTGCAATGAAAGCACCTTGCCCACTTTAGGTCAATATAAAACCCAGCTGCCAAGATATGCAGAATCACTGTACTTCTGTCACTCTGATCAGATCATCCTTTTATTTAAATTCTTCCAGTTTCTCCTCACCCTTTCCCCAGACCCCTTTTTTACCACATTAGCCTCAGGCTTCTCATCCTCACCTTCAAGAAACTTTACAATTGTGTCTTGTTCCACTTATTTCTTTCCTCATCGACCCTTCTTCCTTTCCTCTGCCAATAATGCCAGCCCAGCTAGCTTAATCAGTAGCTTCTCTCCATGCTTTCCCTTTTGCTAACTCTTGTGCATGAAAAGCCCTCTCTAATCTGATCCATAGGAAGCCCATGTTCCCCTCCAAATTTTCCTCAAGAATCACTTCTGTTGTGATGTAGAAGAAAAAATCAGTCCTCTTGAGTGCTCAGATCAAGCGCAATCTTATGTTTGCCTGGCAGGGGAAATACCAAGATCACCACGGTGGCTTCCTAGTCGTACCCAGGGAAGACGGCTCTGCTGGCATGGGATAGTACCTGCATAGGTAATGCATAGTTAACCTTGGCTTTATGCCCACTTTATGGAAATGGGAGACTCCTCCTGGCTTGCTTCTGGGGCCTCATGGCTAAGGACAAGCAAAACTCGGGGGCTTCTGAACCCTAAGCCTCAGAGTTTGGGCCTGCAATTAGGATGCCCGCCAAAGGTTTTGGAAACATCTGAAACCCCAGGTGGGGGTGGAGGATGTTTGCCAGTAGTAGGGCCATTTATGGTTCTGGGCTGACTCTTGGATTTGGAATTTGTTTTGGCTAATTTGACTTGGAATATGGAAAATTTTAATTAAAAAGAAAAAAGAAGAAAAAATCAGTCAATCATGGTTTCCATACCCCTGGGGTTTAGTTAACACTTTAGGTATTAATAATACATTAAATGGTTTTAAATGTAGGTGTATAATATACTTATATAAATGATCATTAACACTTAAAATAATACTGATAGTGCTTAACAGTAAAAATATATATTTATATATGTAGAAAGTATATATCTCTGTGCAGGACAACTATATTTCTCAAGTAGCAAAGTGAGACACATTGCTCCTCCCATCCATTGCCTCCGCTACTCTCTTGCATGCTCAACTGCTTCTGAGCTCTAGTCTCATCTAAGGGTGTTGGTGACAGATGTGGAGTGTTGCGGGATGCTGGAGGTCTGACCACCTCTGGTTGCGCTTCTCAAGGAGAGCACTGCTTTCACCTTGTTTCTAGAAACTGAGGTTTCTAAAACAGGACAAAAGCATTAATTTGACCCAAAAAATGGGATGACTGGGACAGGTGTTTTAAAATGGGACTGTTCTGATGACAATAGGATGTTTGGTTACTGTATCTCCTCATAACATTAACTTCTCACTTATCCTCCTAGTCTATGAGCTCTTTAGGCTAAACCTTTGTATATGTTAGTGCAGTGTCTAGCACAAAGAAGCTCTGATTCCAGCTTTGTCTACAGTGCTGTTCTGGTTCTGGCACCAAAGACCAGGAGACTCTCTCACCTGTATCTTTTTTCTCTGTGTCCAAAGGCAAGCTCCAAGCTTAGCTGTATGCCCAGGGACTGCTCTCGGACACACCGGGCACATCTAGATGAGACATTTACTGTGGAGTTGCCTGATTAGCTCCTCAGTAAAGTCTCAGCATCTACATATGCGGCCTTATTAGGTAACAGTAAACTAATAAACACTGCCATAGGTTAGTACTTGTAAACACAAGTACTATCCTGCAGTGGCGCTGTTTACTGCACTGCAGTGCATGTGTAGATAGAGATGGGCTGGCTGGGGCACAACAGTACTTCAGTGAGGGGCTGCATGCTGGCTACCTCCACACTGGAGCACCCTCATGCCCCAACCAGCCCCTCTGCAGCATGTTGAGCTGGGATGGAGTAGCTCGGGTCTGGCTGGTAGGCTGACTCCCCCCCGCCCCTCCCGGACATCTGTCAACTGGGGCTGCTCTGACCCAGCTCAATGTGCTGTTGTCCTAGGTGTGTGTGCAAATGTAGTGCCCTGGAGCAATAAGCTTCAGCTTGAACTGCACTGAAATTTCTTCAGCCATGTTAATTGCATATGTAGATGCAACCACTAAAGAAGAGCAAGAGCTCAAGAGTGGATGCAGAAGGGTGAGCCTGGAGCAAAACTCATGGTTGTACATCTGGTTTTGGAGTGTGCCTTTGGACATGGGTAAATAGGAGTGAAATGAACAGGTCATGCTTGGGCCCATCAGTACTGGGACCTGCTTTTGCAGCAGTGTCAGCCTATACCTCATTGCTGCTTGTATGGATCATGACAAAGGAAGAAATTCTTCAGCTGTTATGACTGTCACAACCCAATTAACTTGTGCCCATGCCACTGAGCAAGAGATACCATTCAAATCATCCTCATTTTGACGATTAAGGGTTAAAAAACTTCCCTGCCAAGAAATTCCTTGAAACAAAACGCTGGTGGTGTACTACAGATAATTGGTCAGCTGAAATAAAATGCTAGGGGAAACTATATATAATTGGTCAAAGATAAACGTAAGCTCCTCACACGTAGCACACACGTAACAGGTAGAGAAACCTAACCCACTACCTTGTAACTTGAGGAGACAAAGAGCTGCCACCTGCCAAAAATTAAAGATTCCATATAACGGTTCACGATTGGGCATCTCTGTCAAACACCTCTGCCTATAAATAGTTTAA
>NW_005842624.1:101486-115736 GCF_000455745.1 Alligator sinensis | reverse complement strand
CGAAGCTGTAACGGAACAAAGGCTCGCCTGCGTCGTCCATCACTATCTAGGCGACGTAAGTAAACAAACTCCTGTAACCTACACGCGTCTGTGCCTGGTTAATTCCACTCCATCCATCACTACCCGCCTGCCGAGCTCTAAATCTAAACACTCCGGTGTGAGTCAGGCGGCTGCCGGCTGCTGCTCTGATTCACGACAATGACTATGTTAGTAATACATTAAGGACTAAAATGTCATGCTGATAGGTTCAGAGCTACTTGTTTCTGTCCTGAGCATGAGACCATGAAAAAGATGCTATAAAGTGAAATGGGGTTAGGATGTACAGTTAGCCAGGTCCTCCATACTTATGAATAATCATTGACAGATAGACTGTCCATGCATGGCAAGGGCATGAAAATAGATAGTTACTACAGAGCAGCTGATTTACTGCAATTCATTTCCCCACTTTGGCTTATTATAACTTGTGTGCTGTTGCCTTCAAAATCAATACCAGTATAATCATGCTAACATAAATTGGAGACTGGTCTTGGCTTTACCAGTAAGTAGTTGTTTATTTTAAAGTTATCAGCCAGTTTGTGAATTTAAAACAATGACATTCAGTACTTAAAACCACCTGTCTGGAGTAAAAACAAAACCTAGAATCAGTTTCTGAGAAAAATGCAGTTTCTCCTAGAATTGAGACTGATATATCTTCTAATGCAAAATGAGATGGACTTTTTTTGATCTAGCATCAGCATTCATGAGAGTACTTGAATCAAAATGTTCACAAGAATCAGAAAAAGAAAGAGGAGGAGGAGAAAGATTACAGCATTAAACAACAAAAATAAAGGTCAAGCAGGAACTTAGATTTAGAAACTGGAACAAATGTATTAAGTGCAAGACCTTTCCATTCATGGAGTGTTGCAATAATTTTCTGGCACTCAGGCCAATAGCAAAAATTTGTTTGATTATAGGAGGGCAGACTTGTTTAAAACTGGGATTCCCTGGAAATATTTGTTATATGTTCTGAGGCAGACAAGTTTCTTTGGGTAAATCTGATATCTTTGTGTCAAATAGTTGAGTTGGTCTAATAAAAGATATCAGATTTACCCAAAAAACCTTGTCTGTCTATGTCCTTATGTTACACAAATTGCCAATTGCTCACATCATGAGCGAGACCTTATAAGGGAGGATAAGGCAAGATGCTGTGTTTATTGATTAAATGCTAAATACACATGCACACACCGCATTCATATCCCAATTTCTGTTCTGCGCTGGTATACATTACCAGTCTTATCAATACTCAGATCAACTTAGTGGCCAGCCAATTTAATCACAAGTAGGGAGCCGTGCTCCTGCCGGTCCATCTTGTCGGACAAACCGTTGCTCCAGGATGACATGCAGAATAAGACCCAAAATTGTCTCACCAAATCTTTTATAGCCTTGTCAGTTCACCCAGTCCTCTGGGCTTTCACTCTGTTATCACTGTGTTCTTCCTTGAAGGTCGATTGATGTTGTTCTCTCACTATTCTGGGGCGGATTCTTCTTGTTTTGGTCTTTTATCTGTCTGCATTCTTCAGCCAGTCGCCAGCTGATGTTTCCCTTTTTTTCACCGACACACTCTCACCCGTTCTCTCACACATACAGCATACAAAGGTCAAACACTTATGTCAAGCTACAGAGCAATACAAAATGGAGTTTAAGGCAATGCAAAACTCAAGAAAAGACGTGAGATTAAACGCAATAGGCAAAAAGTCTATGTATAACACTCAGACCAACACAACTACAACCTATACTGTTGATTATATGTTCTGATTTATTTGTTTCTGAGAAAAGATACCATCAGTAGAATTTTGTTTTCCATCTCTCTAATCGGCCCAAATATTAAAATCAAGAATTAACAACAGGAGAGCAATATATTTAAAATTATTATAGGGTCATAGTAGCTAAGATTCTGAATTACAGGTAGCACAACTGGTCTAGTATTTAATTGGAGACCTGGTTGATTCTTTAAATGGAACAGTTTTGTCTTGTTTTAGTTTTGGGGGTTTTTTTGCAGGGAGGTGGGGGTGGGGGTGGGGCAGGAAATGTTGATTTGCCAAAACCAAAACTTGTCAAAACCATGGGAACACACATATCAACAATGACGAAATGAGGGGAAGGGAGGAAAGAGAGACTACCTTACATACCTCAGGGGTGTGCCCAGATGAGCACACATGCATTTCCCTGGGGACAACTAGCAGTTCCACCTATTTGTGCCACTGCCCGTTTTCCCTGGGGAACACTGCTGCATGCATGCTTTTGCATGGGGCAAATTGCCCCGGGTGGGGTAGAGGAGTCGGGGGCTAGCACCTGGGCTGCCCCAACCTGGGGTTCTGGGGTGCCTCCCAGAGCTGCAACAGCATCTATCCAAGCATGTGGAGCCTGGCTGGCAGCTGGAGTATGGTTCTGGCTGGCCAGGCTCAAGTTTTGGGTGGCACATGCTGCTGCCATTTGTGCCGCCCTGTTTTTTTTGGCACAATTTTAAAAAATATTTTATTTACCAGTATCTAAATTTGGCTCCACGCTGTAAATATGCAATGTGGAGAATCAAATCACATATGTGGGGTGTGTTTTGTGGCACATCATAAGCCTTTGAGGCACTGGAAAGTGCACACGTGCACTCATGTGGATGCACCCCTGAATAGCAAACAGCCCTCTTGGTAGGGTATTCACCAAGGATGTGGAGCACTGGGGTTTAAGCCGCTAGTCTGAATCACACGGATGATGTGGTGGGTATGACTGCAGTTTCTTGTTTTGACTGTCTGGCTCTGACATGGCAGGGACTGTTTTTTAAAATGTTTTGGAGTTATTCAGTCAGAGTATACTGTGTTTTCACTATGCCCCTCAATTTTCTTCTCAAGGAATAATTTTTGTACTAGGACTGTGTGGCTAATGCAGTATTTAGATGATCCTCGATGCACCACAGAGCCAATGCCATTTAAAATTTTTTTTTTCATCACAGCCTAAATCTAAATTGCTCAGTAACTACTTCATTATATATTTGATTCTAGTAGAGTAAAGTCACAGGAAATTTGCAAAGTATTAAATCTGTTATTCATTTGGATGGTGTAAATTCTAACATAGTTTGTTCACAGTTTAATTATAAAGCTGTTTTTTTATTAAGTCTGTTTCTCCAACCAAACACAGATAAGTTAGGAGAGATAAAAAAAAGATAGAAGAGGAAAAAGAGGAAGGAAAAAAGCAACTTTTACAATGACTTCTGTTTTGTGATATATTTACTTTGTGCTAAAGCATGGGAACCACTTTTGTATAAGCAGCAGCTAGGGTTTAGGGTTAAGTCAAACTGTAATCTGAATTAGTAGCAAAATGTCTGTTATAATCTCTTACTCATACAGGTATGTTGTGTTGGTCAATCCATTGTCATGATGCAGATCATGTATATTCTTAAGCATTTAGAGTCTGACAGTTCTGCCTTTTGTTTGGTAGCCTTACATTCCAATTTAACAGCTCATTGAATTCTGTCTTTCCCCTAACAGACATGCTGGGAGAAGTATGCACATTTTTTTTTCAGGTGTGATATAGGTTTTTTGAGCCATATTTCTTTTTCTGGTTTCATACTTGCATTGAAGGCCATGCATCTGTAGAGGTGTCTCTGAGGGCATAATTTATCTTGTACAATCTTCATTATAGGTGGTGATGCATGAGAAGACGCAACCTGCCCTGATTTTTATTGCTCAGGTAAAGTTTTCAGTTCTAACATTGAGAAGAAAAAGACATTTTATTTGCAAACTGGGCAAATTTGATATAGAATCATTGAGAGCATATGAATTGGAAGGTCCACCATACTATTTTCACAGGCATTTTTCAGAGTAGACTGGTTTTTAGAGTATAGCTGAATTTGGATCTTACCATCACCCATCATCAGACTTCATTGTAACTTGTAACACTTCCACTTGGATAATCAATACTGCATTACTACAGTGCATTCTATACCGGGCCAACAAAGAAACAAATCTAGATGGTGCTGTCACAAAATACAGTAATGCTTATTGGCTTGGGCGGATGAGATTTAGACACTGCACTATTTTGTCTCTGCCCTGGGTCTTGTTAACATATCTATTAATTTAAAGATTTTTTATTATACTATTGAAGACCAAAGTAGTTTAACTCTACCTCTGTTTTGATGAACAATGAATTATTACTTCTCTGGGCTAAGAATCTCAAGCTTCAGGGACATGTTGTGATATTGTAAAAAATTAAATAGATGGTATCAATAAAATAAGAAGAAAAGCCTTCTATTTGCTGGGTAACTAGCTGATAATTTTTTTCTTTTGATCAGCTCTGTTAGCAAGTTTTGAAATCATGAAGGAAATTCTTGATTCCTGTTGAATTATTAGCTATGGCAACTCTGGAAAAAATATCATGTTAGAAATGTGTTCATTAAAATGTTTACCAATGTTAAATATATTCTTCTTGCAGAAAAGGACATATGTAGAGCAGTATCTCCAAGGCTGTGTCTAAACAATACGTCTTCCAGCTCTAATAGCAGCCATATGGTGAAATTACTAGCCTAGTCCCTGACATTTTAAATATCCAAATCCTATTCAGAGCAGGTCTAGATGATAAGGTAGTTAGAGCTAGAAGGCTATTCGTGCTATATAACACTAGCACCTCCCAATACTGCTACTATTTGTAGAGCTGAACAGAGAGTAATGAGTGGGCTTTTTAAGAAAAAAAGTTAGCTTAGGTAGGAGCTATGGTAATAAAGAATTTGACTTGAGGTATTCTCAGGAGGCTACATATGGAGTAGCATTTGTTGTCTGGCTCTTGGAGAAATGCTCATTTTTCCACTTCATTTTTTGCTACCCTGGTTTCTCCTTGCACCTTGAATTACTGACATTAACACTAACCTTTTGTTGTTGTTTCAGTGTTTGCCATTAGCTTTTAGTTATCTCTGACCTACACAGATTTCCAGTTATTTGAAAACCTTCTAGTTAACAAACGTATGCTTCTGAAAATTAATGCTTCTGTTAGTGGTAAACACCTACTGGCAATTGGTGTATTCTCTTTGTCCTTGAATACTTTGTATTTTGACTTCTCAGACAATGCAGTGGATATATAAGCAAGCACTATTAATGTTACTTTTTGAGTTAGCGCAGAACAGAAAATAATAGCAAGTATTGTGAACAGAGTTCACAAACCAAAACGAACAAATGCCCCCACAAAAACCCAAGTAGTTAGTTGACACCTTTAGTCTGTTTATGAAAAGTGTTCATGTGTTGATTGTTCCTTATGGAATCGAAGAAATTCAATTAGTAATTTGTGATTATTAACGCTGACTTTTTTAGATTTGATTGTCTTTTAATGGATGTGTGAAGTTAAGGTATAGGTTTATTCTGCCTGGACCCTAAAAGCTTCAGAGTTTTTAACACAATTCAGCCCTCAAAGGGTTGGTTTACGGCCCGCATACCTCTCCTTTATTATGATGTACATTTTAACTGTCAGACCAGTGTAATGGTATTTAAAGATTGGAGGGTGGGGAAAATGTCTTGAAAGTATTTGAAGTAGATAAGAAAAGTTGCATGAGAGACCTGTGAAAAAATAGAAATGATATACAGTCTACCTTATTCAGTAGATAGCAGTTGCTTGACATTACCTGAAGATAAATGGGAATATCACCTATAAAATGTATTGCAGTACAATCCACTTGAGAGATCAGCAATTTGCTAGGACCTGAACCATTTTATGGGTAGACATGTAGGAGTACATTCTTCTTCTAACTGGAGCAATGACTGTAGTTGTGTATTTACTTTTCCTGATTAAGGGTGGTGTAGTTGAGGCTTCAGTGCTTTTTTAATAAAGTTAACCTTTTGTAACTGTTACTCCACTGTGACCCTTTTTTAAGGGTTAGAGAATAAAGCAAAAAATAAAAAATCTCTTGCTTCATTTAAGTGTTATCTGGTTCAGTACATTGAATTGTTATTTCTCATTTACAGTACTAAGAGTTATGATATTTTGAAATAAAAAAACTGCTCTCTCAGTCGCATCCTCCTTTCCTTGGATCGGCTGATTTGTAGTGGGGGCTGGGACACCATCTCCTGCCAAGGGGAAGCTGCCTGCTTCCCAGTCCCCACTCTGTTCGGCCTGGGGAGCAAGCAGCTGCCTGGGGTGTGGGGTGGTGTCCCAGCTTCCATCCTTGCTGATTGGGGCATGGGGCTAGGAGGCATCTACCCCAAAGGCAGGAGAGCTACCCGCGTTTGATGGAGGCCTGATGCTGGTGCCCCTTGCCAACCCAGGGCTGGCACCCAGGGGAGCCTGGAGCTTGGCTGCTGTAGCAGGGCAGAGCAGGGCAGGAGTAGCCCTGAATTAACTGCTCCTGATGAGTGTGCATGTAGATGTATTCCTGGGGAAAGCTTACTGCGCCTTATTTTATTGCACAGTAGGCTTAACGTTCATTAATAACATGTGTAGATACACCCAGTTTGGTCCCAAAGAGTTTACAGTCTTTATAGACGAGACAAAATGATGGATTGAGTGAGTCCTATGTCTGCTTTTATCTTGGGTAGAGAATGAGTCGGTCCTTTCTTCATAGTCAAATCTAGGGCAGGGAGTTGATATGAAGATAACCAGATAAAAATTATTACAGGATGACTGAACATACCATTTATGTTAGCCTGTTAAAAACAACCTGTTTAATGAGTGGATAGCTACCTCTGTATTATTTTAAGTAGTATGCTAGAAACTGGATCTATATTGCCTTTGGCATAAAAGCTTGTGATATATGTATATGTATGTGTGTGTGTATGTATGTATGTGTGTGTATATATATATATATATATATATATGGCTATATATGTATATATATAATATTAAAATCTCCTTTGTTTAGTCTAAGGTACAAATCTACCCTGCCTTCTACAATACTTTATACTCTGTATTCATGCCCTAGAGAGCTTCAAGATGTTCATTTAGTAATGTGCCAGGGGTAAACTGGTGTGCAGTATAGCCTGGAGAAATGATCATACAACTAAGCCCTAGAATCATTGGCTCCATAATTGACTGATAGGTGACCAGGGGCACAGAACTCTTGGTTTCTTTATCTATAACATAGAGATAGTAGCACTTAATATCACCAATTAATGGGGATATTCTGGTGATTAAATTAGTTCATATATGGTTAATGCTCTGAACCCATGAAGTGCCATGCAAGTGCTCAATATTATTAATTTAACTGTTGCTTAAGTGGCAATACACCAATATAGTATCCTGTACTATTTTGCAGTATCCTATTTTATAGTATCCTTTGTACATAATTGGTGCTAGCTTACTGCAGGCTCTTTGAGTGTTTTATTACTAAACTTACAATGATCACTATTTTTCCATCTTGAAAGGGAAACACGACAAGTACACCCAACATTTTCTACGCTCTGGCCTTCAAGTAATCTCCAGTGCATAACAGGCAAGCTTTCTATCTCGCTACCAGTCAGAAATGAGGAAAGCAAACAGCAGTTTTATTTAAATGCTGGACATATTGAATTAATAAAAATAATCCCATCTACTAACATTAACTGTTCCTGTATTAAGCCAAGCCTCAACGTTTTACATACTGATCTAAATATTTGGAGCATAGTAGGAGAATGTGTCTTAATCTGTGGGCTTTTCTAAAAAGATCAGAGACTCTCAAATGTATAAACAGTTCAGCAATATAGCTTCTCATCCAAACTTGATTCAATTTCTTTCCAGTTTTCTCAGCAATACATCCTCAAAAATACCTGTACATTCTTTTCACAAATTAAAAATCTCATAAAAACACAGAAGCACATGCATAATATAAAATGAGCATCTATTTAACCATTTCTTTCAAAATAGAATCTTTGATCTGTGATTTTCATTCCTACCAACTTAAATCTGCATAATTACAACCCTGATGCTATCTGACTCTAATTATATACCTTAAATAAAGGAATGACATCCTGGGAGATATCCAACTCAGGAATAGACTCATGGCTGAAACTAATAAAAGACTTAGTTGCCTATAAATTGGGTGTTTCAATGCCAGACATTTAGGAGCCTGATCTCTAAAGTGAAATCCAAAACCCAGAATTCAGAGCTTAGGCTACCTATGCAGTCATGGAGGGGGTTAAGCACCTCAGAAGGCTGGTCCAAAGCAGCTGGCATGCTAAGGAGGGAGTCGCATAGAGCTAGCTAATGAGCCCAGTGGTACATTTGAACAACCTTTGTCTCCCGAGTGAAGTCAGGGCTTCAGGTAAGTGTCTATGTTCATTAAGGAACCAGGTCATTAGGTACTACAGGTAGGTGCCTACAACTGTTCTTTCAAAGAATTGAGGAGAGCAACTGTTTTCCTTGCAGAACATGGTACCACCATCCACTTTTTATATAAAAACCTAGTGCTTAAAGCTCAAGAAGTAGAAGGCCCAGGTTCAATGCTTTCTTCAGCCTGTGGAGGGTAAAAACCCATATCTTTCAAAGGAGTGTCTTAATCATCAGGCTAGAGCAAGGGTCGGCAACTCCTGGCATATGTGCCAGAGCATGGCAAACATGGCCATTTTGTTCTGCATGCCACAACTGGCCCAGGCTCTGGGCAGCTGCCTCTGGCCATGGAACCCAGGCTGCTCACAGCAGGCAGTGGGGAAGCTGCCAGCCCTGCTGTGGGCAGCTTGGGCTCTGTGGCAAGCAGCAGCTGGCCAGAGCCCACTTTGGCTGTGGCAGGCAGCCAGGAGGCTGCAAACAGCTGCACTAAGTTCCATAGCCCTGACCGGATGCCGTGGTGGAGGCAGCAGAATGGCTGGGAAGGGATCTGGGGTAGCGCAACTCCACCCCCTTGGCCAATGTGTGCTGCCATGGAGCTAGTGTCAGGGCTTTCAGACTATGTTCTGGCTGTTTGCAGCCTCCTGGCTGCCTGCTGCAGCTGTCTAGAGGCTGTGCCAGCTGTGGCACACTGCCACGAGGTTGCAAACAGCTGCACCCAGCTCTGGCTGGGCTCTGGAGTCCCAGTCGGGCTCTATGGCAGGTGCGGCTGTATGTGCACCTTGGGGCAGATGGTGGGTAAAGGGCTGGGGTTGCATTGCCCCAGGCCCCTTCCCAGCTGTGTGCCCTAGGGCACACATACAGAGGCTGTTGAGGAGCCCAACAGAGGCTCTGGAGCCCAGTGCACATGTTGTTTGCAGCCTCCTGGCTGCCTGCCAAGGCTCTGGGCAGCTGTAGTAGGTGGCAGGCAGGCTGCAAACAGCTGCACCAGGCTCCAGAACCCCAGCACTGGCTCTGTGGTGGCCATGAACATCGTGTGCCTCTAGAGCAGAGCTTTCCAAACTTTTCATGTTGGTGACACACTTTTTAGACATGCATCATTTCGCGACACAGTAATTCAGTTCTGGGGGAGGGGCCAAGGGAAGCAGACGCGAGTAAGGGAGCTCCGCGGTGCCCTTCCGCAAAATTTTCTGCATTTCGCGCGACACACCTACACACTGCCGCTGACACACTAATGTGTCGCGGCACACAGTTTGGAAAGCTCTGCTCTAGAGGCTGGGGGGACACGGCAAGCTCCTGCAGGTGGTGGTGGCGCTGTCGGCAGCAAGAGCGTGGAGGCGGCAGGTGGCTGCAGTGCTGGCAGCGGTGGGGGGAGCAAGGGGTTGGCGAGTGCTGACTGGTGGCCAGTGACCACCTGCAGACACTGCCAGCAGTATCAGCAGTGGCCAGCGGTGATTGGGGACCACCTGCAGGCGCCAGCAGGGGTCAGGGGGTGGTGGTAGGTGGCAAGTGGCGACTTCCCACAGGTGCTACCAGCAGTGTCAGCAGCACCTTTTTGCAGGGGGTACATTGGCAAGCTCGGGGGGTCCACGTGCACCCACGTGCACCCCCTACACATCACCACTGGTGGTGGCAGCAGGTGCACGTCTGCCTCGGGGCATACAGCTGGGAAAGGGGCAGAGGCAGCACAACTCTGGCCGCTCCCCAACTGTCTGCCCAGAGGCATCCATGAACCCACCACCAGCAACGAGATTGGGCCCCTCACAGCTCCCCTGCCTTCTTCCCCTGGTATTCCAAAACAAGGCATGGGTCGAGGTTGCGGTGTTTTTGGCACTCCAGCCAAAAATGTTGCTGACTCCTGGGCTAGAGACTAGTGTGTGGGGAGGGTAATTTCCACCACTCCTACTGAAGCTGTGCTACTGTACAAACAAGAATGCAAGATTGCAAGATGGGGCCAGGACAGGAGAGAACAAGAAGGAGCAGAGGTTTGTAGTTTAGTCTTTAGGGCACCCACCTGTCCTGGCTTCTGCTCTCTGCTCCCCTCAGTGTTTGTGCATTTTACATTAAACAGTCATCGGAGAAAACAGAAATAATTGTTAGAGTAGGAACTGGCCCCTAGAAAATATCCAATTAAGTCTCCTGACCACTATAGGCTATAGGTAAGCTCTCTCTGAGTACTCTCTCTTCCTGTCCCCATAAATCTTGTATACTTTTCTCAGTGGCTCAGCTTCAAGAGGTAGAGTGGAAATTGATGCCTCCCCTTAATTAGCTTCTAGCCTGGTGATTAGGGCATCCCAAAGGAAAATGTGAGTTTAAGCTGAGGCTAGCATTGAAA
Source organism: Alligator sinensis (assembly GCF_000455745.1). Lineage (NCBI taxonomy): Eukaryota > Metazoa > Chordata > Crocodylia > Alligatoridae > Alligator > Alligator sinensis. Next base: position 105,151 of record NW_005842624.1, on the reverse strand, counting down.
CTGGGCTTTCCACTTCCTGGGTGAGTGCTCCACCCACTAAACCATCATAGAAATAGTGGGAAGTTAATAAATATGATAATTATAGAAATAGTGGGAAATGGCACATCCTTCTTTTCCAGGGGCCCTGCTTTACAAGGGATCCTGGTTTTCTCCAATTAAAAAAAAAATCCCCAATTTTCAGTTAAAAAAAAGTAACCCCAAATCCACATTTTTCTGTGACTTAAATGAAACACCCCTAATATATATGCTTATATATAAGTATATACTTATATATATTAGGGGTGTTTCATTTTAATCATGGAAAAATGTGGATTTGGGGTTACTTTTTTAACTGAAAATTGGGGATTTTTTTTTTCAGAGAAAACCAGGATCCCTGGACATCACCTATTTTGTGAGGCCCTTCCTGCCAGTGTGTGAGGCATGTTCTGAGCATACCTATGCGATTGGGCCCCTCAGGAGATGTAGGTGCTATTATTGCCTAGTTTTTGGATCCTAAGGGTGCATAAGTGGGCAGTGTCAAGGTATTCAGACTACGGCAGTTCTACTCATGTCCAGAATTCAAATATAATAAAGGGCTTAGTCTGTGTGGCTGCCTGTATGTCTGTCCGTCCGTAACGCTTTTGACCAACTGCGCATGCACCGCTGAGAGGGTGGGTGGCAAGTGGCTATGGAGGCCCAAGTTTGAACTGCTGCCAGGGAAGTTTGTGGCAGTGGTGAACATGCCCTGGCTGCCCAAGCAGTGGGGCTTCCCCACACCTCCCTGCCTGAGGCTGAAGGCAGGGAGGATCACAGTGGCAGTGGCCCCCTGCTGCCCATCCCTGCTGCCCCCTAGAATATCCGGCAGGGAGGGGGAGGCAGCAGGCAGGGAGGGAGGGGAGCGGGGGGTGGAGAGGTGAAGGTGGGGGTCATGGTGGTGGCTGTTGCTGGGGCCGGGCAGCGGGGAGGGAGGGCAGCGGGAAGGGGGCCCTGACAACAGCCAGCAGGGAGGGAAGCTGCACGGGCCCAGGCGGGCGTGGGGTGGGGGGAAGTGAAGCGGGGGATCATGGTGGTGGCTGATGTCAGAGCTGGGTGGCAGGGAAGGAAAGAAAGGAGGGAAGCGGGGAGAGGAGGGCAGGAGAGGGGGGGTTATGGTGGTGGCACCCCGCCCCCCCTCACTGCCAGCCCTGACCACAATCGGGAGGGAGGAAGGGGAGTGGGGAGGGCAGGGGAGGAAGGGGGAAGCCCTGCTGAGAGGCAGGGGGTGGGGAGGTGCCGGAAGTTGGAGGAGGTGGTAGCAGCAGCAGAGGGAGTCTTTACATGACTGGCCCCAAAGGGTGAATGGTGAGGGAGGGGGGACCATGTGATCACTCCATTAAATCTGTCATTCTTGACGGGCCATTAGCTAGTTACAAACTATAGGAGTGGAGAGAACTTTCAGGCCAAACAGTGTGAGGTGCTTTGTGGATTACACAGCCACAGAGCAGGGCTTTTCTAGAATCACAATTTTGAAGTACCCCAGCCAGGGGCAGATCCAGGATTTGGCAAAGTGGTGTTGCAGGACCAGCCATCCCTATTGGATGCACTTCAGTGCCCAGCCTCCTCCCCGTGCAACCCACTGATATGGGCAAACCATGCCACAAGAGCCTCTGGGGATCTTTTTGAAGTCCCCAAAGCAGGCAAGAATCCTTCCTTCCCCTCCTGCTCAGAGGTGCATCCCCTGCCCCCACCCTGCTGCTACCTTTTTCCCTGCGGTCCCAGGCAGAGACGTCCCTTTGGGGGGGTGAATCAGGGTGACTGCCCCGGGTCCTGCGCTTTGGGGGGCCCCGAAGAGCGACCACAATAACTCTGCGCCACTGCCACTACCGTCCCTTACTGCCGATGCTGACGATGATGGTGGCAGCTTCTTCGTGTCTGGGGCAGGCAGGATAAGGGCGGGGCCCTGCATGGGCTGATTTGCACTGGGCCCGGCACCCTGCTTGGGTTGGCTCTGGCCCCAGGGCAGAGGAAGCTTCAAAGACCCTCCTGCCCTCTTCAGCCAGGCTCTGAGAGGACTGGGCTCAGCTGGGAACAGTGACAGCAGTAGCAGCAGAGATGGAGAGGGGGCTGGGTGCCCCCCCCCACAGGGTGCAGGCACAGGAAAGGGGGAACTCCTTCTGCCCATGCCTCTGCTGCTGTCATCATTCCCAGCTAAGCCCATCCCCACGCAGCCTGGGCCGGAGTGATTTTGAACATGAACACTGCATGCCCCCAGAGGCTGGGGGGACACAGCGACACTGTTGGCTGCTGGAGTGTGGTGGCAGCAAGTGGTGAGCTCCTGCAGGCGGCCACAGCACTGTTGGTGGCAAGGGTGGTGGTGGCGAGTACTGACCGGTGGTTGGCGACCACCTGCAGACACTGCTGGCGGCCAGTGGCAATCGGGGACTGTCTGCAGACGCTGCCAGCGGTGTCGGCGGTGGGGGAGCGGCGGTGTGGTGACCGCCCGCGGGCAGCACCAGCAGTGATGGCAGCACCTTTTTGCAGGGGGTGCACTGCCAAGCTCAGGGGGTGCATGTGCACCCATGTGCACCCCCTATGTGTTGCTAATGATTTTGAAGCTTCCCTGCCCTGAGGACAGTGGGGAACACAGCAGTTGTAGGCAGGGAAGGGAAGGGGATGTGCCTCCGAGCAAGGAGAGGGATTCTTACCTGCATCAGGGATTTCAAAAATGTTCCCAGAAGGCTGCTTGGGGCTCCCTATGCCCTACATACCCACCCCCTAACCCCACACACTGAGGGGCTGGGCACTGGGGGCCATGGGTCGGGAGTGAGGGCCATTTGGTTGGGATTGGCCATCGATGTGTACAAATAGGTCCTGGTCGAATTGTGGAGAACCACTGAGCTAGAGCTGTAGTGTGACATTCACAGAAGGGGCTATTCGAAAGGCTTGGGCTTTCACTGTGGTCTCCTTCTGCTGCGTTGGTTGTAGCCGTGTTGGCCTAAGGATGTAGGCAGAGAGGCTGGCAAAGAATTTTTCCAACTATTTTAGCGGGGTTAATAAAAGTTATCAGGTTTACCCAGAGAACCCGCCCTTCTATACTTCAGCTGGCCTTTACACATTTTGTCCAGGTGGTTTGTCCTAAGGGAGAGCAGCAGTTCAAGCCATAGGCAGGAGTACATCAAAGGGGACAAGAGGACAAACTGGATAGGGTCGGGTGGAGGGCACTGAAAATGGTGAAAGCGCTGGGGCACATGGTGTATGAGGTTATTAAGGGATGACCCTGCCTTGATCACAGGATGACCTCCTGAGGTCCCTTCCAGTCCTCCTCCTCTCTGAGAGAACCGGGCTTATTTAGTGTAGAGAAGAGAGGGCCGAGGCGTGGGGATTGAACAGCAGGCTTCATCTCCCTGAAAAGGGGGTTACAAAGAGGAGGGAGCTAGAGACTGGTCTCAGTGGCGGCAGGTGACAACAAGGAGTAAGGGTCTCCAGCTGCAGCCGGGGCAGTCGAGGGTCGATATTAAGAAAACCTCTCAGGAGGCGGGCAGTGAAGCACTGCAGCCGGGTCCCCAGAGAGGTGGCGCAAGCTCCATCCTTGGAGGTGTTTAAGGCCCGGCTGGTCCTGCTCTGCGGAGGGGGTCGGACTGGGTACCCCCCCGGTCCCTCTCGCCCAAGTGCTCTGTGACTGTGTCCTTTCAGTGAGGGGACGGGGG
>NW_005842624.1:71313-100962 GCF_000455745.1 Alligator sinensis | reverse complement strand
GGCCGCCACGTGCCGCTGCCCCGGGGGTGGCGTGGGGCAGAGAGATTTGGGGGGGGGAGTTGTGAGGAAATGAGCTTGAGCTTTGGGGGAAAGCAGGTCTAGGGAAAAGGCTCGTCCCCTCTATTTCTAGTAGAGATGATATCCTTTTCTTTATTATCTTTTATCTCTGCTACGAGTCCCGGTTGCCTTGTCCTGTAGTATAGAGCAATAGGCTACAACCTGGATACCGTCCCCTCTATTCGGCACTAGCGAGGCCACATCTGGAGGGCCGTGTCCGGTTTGGCCACCGCCCCCCCACTGCAGAAAGGAGGGGGACAAATTGGAGAGGGTCCAGTGCAGGGTAAGAAATAGTTTGGGGGCTGGGGCACAGGGGGCTTCTGAGGAGAGGCTGGGGGAACCGGGTTTATTTAGTCTGCAGAAGAGAAGACTGAGAGGGGATTTAATAGCAGCCTTCAGGTACCTGAAGGGGGGTTATAGAGAGCATGAAGGACGGGTACTTCCCGAGACTGGGGGGGCACCATTTGTAGGCAGTGGGGAGTGGGGACTGCCTGCAGACATCGGTTTTGGCAGCATCAGCGGCCAGTCTCAGGGGAGGGGGGTGCACATGCTTCCCGTGCATTGCTTATGATAAGGAGGATGGGGCCAAGCTGTTCTCAGTGGTGGCAGATGACAGAACAAGGAGCAGTGGTCTCCAAAAAAAAAATAGTAAAGCATTGGAACCCGTTACACAGAGAAGTTATGGATTCTCCATCCTTGGAGGTTTTTAAGACTTGGCTAGACAAAGGTTTTCCTGGGCTGATCTAGTTGAGAAGGGTCCTGATTTCAGCAGGGGGTTGGACTAGATGACCTTCTGGCATGTATCCAGATGTGTGTGGACATTTGGTTCCCTGGGGACAAGTAGATATCCAGGGGTCGAAAAAACCAGAGCAGTGCACGCTCAGTCAGCATGCAATTGCAGTGCGGAGAACACAGGACTTTCCAGTATGTGGCACTTCAAATATACTGCAGGAGCATCCTTATCCAAACTATCCCATACACTCCATAATCTAAACTCTGTAAGATTACCGTCAGCCTTGACATAACACAGACCTAACATCCTAACCTGCCGCAGGTAAAGTCATATGCCTGCAGCTAATGCAGAAATCTTAAAATGCGAACAAAAAGTACAGACCTAACTTGGAAGATCTAGCTTCTCCTGTAGAAATGATCATGTAAGCATAGCTGCAACACAGCTATTAAAGTGGCAAGAGAAAAGACTTAATGTTAGCCATTTACAAAGGTATGTTAAAAAGCCCACGTTAAGACTAGGTATCAGTCACGGTGCTGCTGTGCTTCCTCAGCCTGTGATAAGATAGTTTCTAAATCCAGAGTGGTGAGAACAATCCACATTGGAGCTGACCCCTGCTCATGTTTAAATATTGTTATTTTGGTCACCTGCAGAGGTTTTTAAGAAGCCCCATATGTTTATTATGTTTTAGGGTATTTATTTATATGTTACAGGATGATTTAATACCAGGCCTACATTTTGAAGTTTTGTTTCTTCAGCATCAATTTTCAATAACTATTTATTGTTAAGACACAAATGTTTGTTGTATTTGACTTATCGGTATCCTTTCATATGGCAAATAATTATCCCAGAAAGGGCTATTGGAGAACATGGCTCAGTGGAATCGTTTTTTTTCTTCAAACTTGACACGTTGCTTATGCTAGATCTGGCTGGGTTCCCTTGGAGGGTCTAGTTAGTTTACCCAGTTAGTTTAATAACGTTGTGTGCAAGTTTACAGTTTAGGGCTGTATTAAATCACCATAATTTCAAGTAGCTGTAATGTAAGCCATAGTCATTATTATTTATTATTTTTTATTCGTTTCCGAGAAGCAATCCTAATACTATACCATACCATACATATGTGCATGCAGCTTCCATTCATCTCATATGTGTATCTATCCTCAGAATTAGTAACAAGAATAGTTTCTTTAAAAATTATTTTAATAAGACTAAAGTGATTCAACTGCTCTGCATTTTTTCCTTCAGGGGCAAATCTTCAGTGATTTGCATTGTTGGTCAGTTTGTTACTGGCTGTGGAGTTACTATACATTGTATGATGCCTGTTATGATCCATTAAGGCTCCTTTTTTAAGGCATTGATTTTCTAGACGTTGTCCAAGGCTAGTGCAGTCCTAGTTGCTGACTTATTAACATTGGATCCTAATTGGTTAATACTGCTTCAAAAATGGCAGTTACCCAAATGAGTCATTTTTGTTGTAGCAGGTCAGAACCTTGTTTTGTTGTCAACTTCTTGCATAAACATCAAATCATTTAGAACTTGTTGGCCAGACGTTTGATCTCAAAACACTTCTGCAAGGTAGCAGCTGAGCTAAGAGCTGCTTTTTCAGTGTTTACAAGTGTCACTGTGGTTTTTATTTTTTAGTGTTAAATGTGTTGCTTGAGCGAGTATTAAGTGAGAGGAGATCAGCTCTCTCCTCATACAAATTCAGTCCTTGAGCTGTGCTGGGATTGCCAACAAGGACACCAGTTGTCACGAGGGCACTTGTCCAGCATCTAATGGACCAAGAGTACCAATTTATTTCACAAAAAGTAGGTCACTAAGGAAGCAGTAGATAGCAATTCCTCACCAGTGACTTGAGCAGGTTTTGAGCCAATTCTTTTCTCTCTCCTTAGTGATCAGCAGGGATCTTGGTTTTCTCTGATTTAAAAAAAACAAAAACAAAACAAAACAAAAAAAACAACTTCAGTTTTCAAATTAAAAAAAAAAAAAAGTAACCCAATATCCGCATTTTTATGTGATTTAAAATGAAACATCACTAATATATTATTGAAAGCCCTGTTGTTCATTATTTTACTAACTGGCATTTATATTAGAGAGAATTTCTGACTGGCCGGCCGGACACAAACGGTGGGGGGAGGGGTGGGGGTGTATGGAAAGCTCGCATGCCGCCACTGCCACCCGCCACTGCCACCCACACAGACACTGCCGCTCTGTGTGGTCGGAAACCCTTGTGCCGCAGGTAACCAGCATTTTTAGATTACCGGCACCCCCCATTTCCCACTCATGCTGGATAACAGGGCTATTACTCTGTGTGCGTCCGTGTGTAGTGTTGTTTTATTTTAATGATGGAAAAATGCGGATTTTGGGTTACTTTTTTTTAAATCTGAAACCTGTGGAACCAGGATCCCTGGTGATCAGCTGCAGCATACAGTCCATCTGTCCTGTCATAAGCCCTTTTGTATTCTCTATTTGAGTTTTGTTTCATGGTGCAGGTCTTTTTACCCCATGTCTATATCTGATTTAAGAGTATGTTTGTAACCACACCATGCATTAAAACCAACTAGAGTGTGTGGTCCTAGCTATTGAGTCAAGAGCCATCTTCAGCAACTCATTCTAGTTAACCAGTTCTAGGAGGATGCATATTTTCCCAGATTAACTGATACCTGCATGAAATGTTGAGATCCACAAAGACTTCGATGGCAGGATAGACATCAACTTCAAGACACTGCCCATGAAATCCTTTTGTATTGTATTTGGTACTTTCCAACAAAGCTACAAACTGTGGGTCCTAACCTAAGGGCAGAAGAGATGAGGAACTTCTTAAATGATCTCCATGTGGTTAGCTGCCTCATGTATTCCAAGACAGGCAAAAATATAATGGCTTCTCCTGCATATCTTCTTCTGCATGTGGTTTCTGGTTTGCCCATTACTGTTGAAACGGGACCTATGTTGTCATCCAGCTAATGATTTTCATTATGTCCAAAATCTGAATGTAACAAACAGTAGGAAAAATAAAATCTTTGGCTTATTTGGGAGAGAAATGATCCTCTTTATTGTATCTCTGGAGCATGTTTTAACAAATTTTCCTGTCTTTGTAGTGGTGGGACATTGACAGTGCTCACTTCCCCCTGCTTTACCTGCAGGAAGTTAAAGAGTGTTTTTCATGTTTTGGGCATTATGCTTGGTTGTTGTGTGTAAGGTCTGTTTCTGAAGTTTTAAGAATAGATTAGACCCATGCTTCTTAACCATTTTGGACTTGAGGCATCCCTTTATGAATTGAGTGGAACCCAGTTTCAAAACTCATTTATATATTATAGTGCAGGGGTCAGCAACCCCCGGCACGCGTGCCAAGCATGGCACACACGGCCATTTTGCTTGGCACACCACCCCCCGCCCCGCCGGGCCTTAAGGCAGCTGCGGCCAGCCACAGAGCCCAAGCTGCTCCCAGCAGGTGGCTGGGAGGCTGCAAGCCCTGCTGCAAGCAGACGGGGCTCCATGGGCCGGCTGTAGCTGTGCGGCTGCAAACAGCTGCACTGGGCTCCGGTATGTCGGCACTCCGGCACCTTCCAAGGTAGACATTGTAGTTTTTTTGATGCTCCAGCCAAAAAACATTGCCTATCCCTATTATAGTGTTTACCTCCTTATAGAAGGGACAAGCAGTGGGGATGGGGGCCTGGTGTGGCAGGGACAAGCTTGAGCTTGTGCTTGTCTGCTCACACCTCACTGATTTCCTTACACCTTGTGGTACCCTTGAAAGAATTTGATGGAACCCCAGGGTGCCACATATCTTGGTTAACAATCAGTGGATTAGACAAACTTATTTGTTTAGAATGATTTAGGGATGGCCCTGCCTTGATCATGGGGTTAGACTAGATGACCTTCTGAGGTCCCTTCCAGTCCTATTTCTCTGTGATTAAAAAAAAATCTAGTTTTATGATGTATTCATTCTGACATGATTGGCCAAATTGTTAAAAGTAAGAATTTAAAAGATGGATGTTACATGAAGTTCTCATTTAAATGCAAAATTAAGTACAACATTTACTCTACAGGCTTTGTTCTGCATGTATATAGCACCTAGCACATGGGGCCTCCGATCTGTGGTTGGGGCCTCAAGTTACAAACTAATGCAAATCAAATAACAAGATGATGCAAAAATTTATCTTTAAAATCCTCTAAAATGAACTTCACGTGGTAGGACAACAGAAGGAGTTATAACTAACAAAGGAAAAATGATCATATGTATGGTGAATATTTCCAGTTTTGTTCTCTGAGTTTTTTTAGTTACTAGAATCTGGTTCATAGATTCATAGATGTTTGGGTCGGAAGGGACTTTAGCAGATCATCGAGTCTGACCCTCTGCCCTGGGCAGGACAGAGTGCTGGGGTCAGATGACCCTGGCCAGGTGCATGTCTAGCCCTCTCTCAAAGACCCCCAAGGTAGAGGAGAGTACCATCTCCCTTGGAAGCCCATTCCAGATTCTGGCAACCCTTACTGTAAAGAAGTTCTTCCAAGGGGTGCCCTGGTAAACAGAGCATCTCCTATTCCTTGTTGCCCTACCCCTCCCCCCGATGAATTTGTAGGTGGCCACAAGAGCACCTGTCAGCCTTCTTTTGCGGAGGGTGAAGAGATCCAGGGCCCTCAATCTCCCCTTGTAGGTCTTTGCCTGCAGGCCCTTAACCATGAGTGGCCCTCTGAACCCTTTTGAGGTTGTCCACATCCCTCTTGAAGTGTGGCGCCCAAAACTGGACGCAGTTACAGAGGATTCTCATTGTTAGAAATTCTTATCCAAAGTAAATGAAGACTGCAAAACTAAAGCTCATTTTTATGTGCATAGCTAACATTTGTGTATATTTTAATTAAGGTTGTATGTCTTACCTACTAAGAGCCTCATACCCCAAGAGAAATCAATGAGTCCCCTGCAGTGGTGTAGACACTTTTTGGATCATCCGACTCCTGAGATAGAAGCCGCAAAACGTTCCCTGTGCTTTAGACTGGAACAAGGTAATTCTTTTCATTTCAGTTTGCTTGAATTTTTTTTTTAACTAAGTCAGTATCTGTTTTTGGTAAGTCAGTGTAAAGTTCTTTATGAAGTTCTATAGCTTCAGCTCCTTTCTGTGTTTAGCGAAAGGGAGAAAGAGTGGTGTAATATAAGGCTGCTGACATGTGAGGGGGAAAAAAAGCGCTTTACTGGAAGAGGCATTGCATTAGTTCAACCTGACTTCCCAGCATCTGTATAGATTGCATGCTTCAGCGGGGCTTTTTGGTGCTTTTATCTCGCAGCTGAATGAATCAATCAGTTTTTAGATAAAAGCATCAAAAAGCCCCACTGAAGCGCGTGATCTGTACAGATGTTGGGTGAACCGGTTCCAACTAACGCGATACCTCTTTTGGGCATGTGCTGGGCTTGGCATGGGAGCACGCCAAGCTTAAAGTAAAGCACTATTTTTTTTTTTTTTCTCTTCACGTCTGTAAGCAGTCTAATTGTATAAGCCGCCTCTTGTTATATGAATGATACCTGTGATGAAAGGTTTTGCTTAATATGCATTTGAATGATCTCCTCCTCTTCCTCTATTCAGCTCCTAATTTCTAACATCCTGTTAATTCCCAGGCACCCCAGTTTCCTTAACACAAGGGCTAGTGGTTTTTAGTGAAAGAAATATTGGATGGGCACAAATGGAGCTCTGTACTTGTATAAAACCCTACGCACCATGGTAAGATTCCATGTTGGTGCAATGATGTACCTGTGTGCATTTTGTTTAACAATAAGAGTGTTGTTTGTAGAAAAGACAAACCAGAAATCTAGCTTTAATTTATAATAATATTGTTTAGGACTTTCAGTTCTTTGAAAATCTGGGGCCAGATTCGTGGCTAACATACAATTGCGCAGTGTCAGTGAACTGATATGGAATTATACCTGCAACTGGTAAATTCGGATCTCTGTATATACTGCAGTTGTAAATATAAATCAACCATTCTATTTTTATCATTTTATTTATTTCTTCCATCATGCCAGCTTCCAAGCTAAGTTGCTAGTATGCTGGGTGCTGTTTCTGGCCTAAAGAGTTTATAGTCCAGTCTTGGAAAAGGAGTACTCAGTGAGTGTATGCTATAAACAATATGAGGGGGAAGGATGGGAGGAGGAGAACAAGGTTAATGGTAATGGAGGCATGTAGTCATGTAAACTAGCTGGTAGACTGAGCCTTTACAGCCCTTAAGCACATTCTTCATTCCAGCTGCTTGGAGTTAGTAATTGCATGTTTCAGTTGTCTGAAAAGTAAAAGGCAGTTTTTGCATCACAGAAGCCAAGAAGGGGTTTACCATTTGCTTCGGTGGAAGGCAGAGTGGGGCCATACAACTTAATGGTTTCAAATTGCTTGAAAATATGTAGCTGTCTAAATAAATAAATAAATATCACCTATTTTTTTATCTGTCTCAGCCTAGCCATAATACTTGGGCTGTTTAGTTTGTGTGTGTCATAGCACCAGTGGGTCTTGCGTGAAGTATTTGAAATAAGAGCTGGGCATGTCCTAATGATTTGGTTAGGGAATGTCTGTGTAGTTTCAGAGTTTACTTAACAAATCTGTTGATGATGCACAAGCCAGAAAAGAATGATTTACACTCATGTTTTGGTAAAACTCATCACAACACAGATCTTAGTTAACATAACTTTTTGGTTTGATTTAGTTTATTTTGGTAAAGTTTGAAGCTCTTAGTAATAAAACAAAGTCCAGATGCAACCCAGCCTGTCTTTTGCTGCCATTCTTAGTTTTAAATAATATAAATAATATTAAACAAAGGCACACAACGGTAAAATTGTAGACTCATAATGAAGTCATTCAGGAATTGATTGCTAAAAGAGATGGGTGGTCTTTCATTTTCCCCCAACCCACTGTTTAAATCAAATGGACAACATCATTTCTTTCTCAATTTTTTTCCTAAATAGTCAGAAAAGTATGCAAGTTACTATCTCTCTAGTTATTAGGTTGTAATCCTTCAACATCTGAGAAGTCATTACAAATGTTGATGTATGACTTACTATTATACCCTCCAAGGTTATATGCAGCTTCATGTCACTTTCATCCATATATTCTAATTGTATGTCATTACTTCATGAAATACAAGGGTTCTGTAAATAACTTCTGAGGCTGTATATTCTCTTCAAAAGATGTGCATAAATCCCATTATGGGAGCTATATATTAAAGGAGAAAATTGTTTCCAAAATGCTCTTAATTGCAAATATTCTGTGATAGAATTGTTTGTTGTTATTAATTAACACTCTCACAGATGAGAGTTATTTTTTCCTATAAATAATAGTTAATCAGGAAATGTTACTTGGAAATGCTAGCAATTCTAAGTGTAACGTAATATAACTAGATTATGAATAGATTGCATGTTTGTTTTTCCCCATTTTGAAACAGGATGAGACAATTGGAACAAACTGGTAATTTAAAAAAAAATAAAGCTGGCTTTCCATAATACAATTTTCCTAATTTTATTTTTTGTTACTGTCAATTGATGGTCATTTATACACACATGCACCATTTGATCCTAATTTTAAAAAGTAGTCCTGTAAAAATAGCACTTTAAGGTTCCATAATGATTCTGTTTAGGGGATGGTATCTCAGTTTACAAGGAAAATAATGCAAACATGGTGGGATTTAAAATTCTGGTTGTGCTGTATCTGGGTGGCATGTAATCATTATTAACTGATCTTGTTGAGAAATATGCTGGTGTACTCAGTGCATTTGCAGTGTAAAAATATGTCCTCTTGTAAAGAAAATATTTGTTTTTTGGAATTTATGGGGCAATTTTGTTGATGATGCATGATTTCAAAAGAAACCTAGTGTAGATTTCCATAGATATTAGTTCTATAATGCTAACAGGAGTAGAAGCCAACAAAAACATTATTTTTGTCACAGAAGTCAGCACAAATGATTAAATATGCTTGGGGAGCACAGCTGTGAACTGTATGTAGCTACTGTTTGGCTATTAATGTTTTGTACCATTCAGAATCTAGTTTTGGTAGTGTTGGAGTGAGTGGTGTTGTAGCTGTCATGGTCCAGGATGTCTGCGTGAGGCAACGATTTTTGCGGGTGTTATCTATTATTGGAGCAAGTGCATGGTTGGGATGAAGTTAGATAAGCTTTTGAAGGCAAGGCATAGACCTGATGAAAAATGCCTTGTATTCAAAGGCTTTTTTAACTTCATTCAACCATGTGGTTTAATTCACAAAAATCTTTGCCTCTTGCAAATCTAGTTTTTGGCTAACATACTGTTTTACCTGACTTAGCTCAGTTATTCCTGCTTTTTGCTCCATGCTCCTTTTCTTGAAAGCTTGTCCTTTTAGTGTTTTTACTTCTAGTTTATAGAAGTTTACTATCTCTTTTTGCATCAGTTCTCTTCCCCAACCTTGAATGTTGCTGTCCCTGCTTTTAATTCTTTTGGGTCAGCTAGACCACATGTGCATCTTTCCAGTATGATGGAGCCTGTGTTATATTTTGTAAGTAGCACAATGGAAGTAGTCAGTGTAACTATAATGATTTACACTCCAGTTGTGAATATGCCCTGTAACTTCACAGCTGTAGAATGCCAAACAGTTGCACAGTGGGTAAACCAAAGAGCTAAGAGGCTTAAAAAAGGAGTCTGTCTAGAGGAGCACAGTTATGATTTCAAGGCCTGAAGAAAAGCTATCCCTTCTAACTCAGCCTTATAGGCAGCAAAGCTCATTCTCTTGGAGAGTGTGGAATATTATTTAGATGACAGAGCTCATGCTAGCTTAGTTCTCTTTCCTCGAAAAACACCACTGTTTAAAAACAACAGGGTATGATCTTGTTCCACAGAAGTCAGTGGAAGTTTTGCCACTGCCACAGCCTTTAATTTTATAGTCTCTGTCTGTCTGTCTCTCTGTGTCTGTTCCGTTCTCTGTCTCTTCTCTTAGTGATAGAAATGGTTCTTCACGTATTGCAAGGAAAAGTGTGCTCCAAACTAAAAATTACTGCCTATATATGTTTCTTGGAAGGGAAGGCACATTTTCACACTGAAACAACTATATAGCTGCTTATCTTTAACGGTTTATGACTTCCTTAGCATCTCTCTGAAATCATGGCTTTTACTGCATTCATGCACATAAAGAATTGGACAGTTTTTTGCCAGTTGGATGGCATTTGGACAGTTTGAAGTCAGTTTAAATGAGATATATACCTAGTACAGAACTTCAAAAGTCAGGAAATGGAAAAGCTCTGTCATAACAGTATGGACCCTCTACCCCATCAGATGGTGACCTGTACATTATCACTAGCATAACCTCTATTTCAAACTTCCTGCCTCTACAGAAACAGTTCCAGTTCTGATCTTCTGACCTTCCTTCATCTCTGATCTTTCTGGAAAAAAATACACTTTTGGTTAAGTAGTCAAACTGTTTCGACTCCTTGTCTAAGCACAGACAGTCAAAAAGCCCGAGGCTGAATCAATTCACTCATTGCAGGTTAGTTTAAACTGTAGAGATTAAACTGAGAAACAACTGGACAGACCTTCACTTTTGATTCAGAAAATGCTCCAGAATTACAGCAGCAGGACTCTGCAGGGTTGCTCATCACTTCCGTTTCCTGCTTCCAGGTGCCTCTGGTATTTGTAATCCATAGTCTCAGCCAGCAGTAAGTTTTTAGCAGGGTAGGGCAGCTCTGTACTCAGGGCAAGGGAAGTTTAACCACCCTTCCTGGCCCCAGACCCCAGCAGGAGTTTGTCCTCCTTCACCCTCCCAACCCTTCTCTGCTGGAGCAGACAGCACGGCCCAGCCCAGGGCTGAAAAGCATGCTGGGATGTTGGGGGGACCATGATTTAACTTGAACCAGGAAGGGGCCTGGGACAGAAGTTTCATAAACTGGTTTGACCCAAATCGGTTAAGTCTGATACTGCATTCAACCAGGTTTATCTTTGTGAGCGTGTGCCCGTCCCAGGTATCCGGTTTTCAGGTAACTCCCCCCCAATTCCTGCCTGCCATGACTTGATCTAACACAGTTAATGGGGGGGAAGGAACAGTTGCTAGAAACCGGTACCCCGGTAAAGAAAACACTCAGGTCAGATCTTCACCGGTAGTGCTTTATTTAACATTGCCTGGCTCTTTCCCCAGGGATGACCCTCTTCCCGAGTGCTCGCTGAGGGGTTCTCCCTGCCTGTCTTCAAGGATCAAAGCAGGATTACTTGTTGGCCTCTTACTCAGTGATCAGCTGCTAATTGCCTTGTTAGCAGCTGATTGCCGTTGACCCCGGGATTCACCGGCTGCGGTGTGCTCCCCAGGGATGACCCTCCTCCCGAGTGCTTGCTGTGGGGTTCTCCCCGCCTGTCTTCAAGGATCAAAGCAGGATTACTTGTTGGCCTCTTACTCAGTGATCAGCCGCTAATTGCCTCGTTAGCTGCTGATCACCACCGACCCCGGTATTCCCCGTCTGCGGCTCATGCCAGCTTGCGAAGCACAGCTTTGTCACTTCACTTTTCTCTTTCTCTTTTTCTTTTTTTTTCTTCCCTCCACCCTCTGGTGCCGGGTCCGGGTTATAGGGACTGCAAGGCAGGGTCGGGGATCCTTTGCCCTCTTCCTCTGTGCCTCTTACTTTACTCTTCTCCCCGCCCCGGCTCTGGGAATCCCCACGCTCTGAGTCCTCGGAGCTGTTGGTGGTGGTGGGGGGGGGTCCGCGCCACCACTCAGTTCCTCACTCACCGCAGAGGCTGTCTTTTCAAGGTAGGACGTGATCCATGGATGGGTGCATCGCTCCCCACAATTACCCTCGTCGCATGGGTATGTGTCCTTATCTCCTGGACTCTCGTGGGCTCCGTCGCTGTAGGGGTCCCTTTTCGTTTCTCTCATCGTGTACGTGCCTGAAGGCACCCTTGGTAAGTTTCCTCCCCTTTTTATTCCCCTTTTCAGGCTTCGTATTGGCTGCCTGGGGTTATTCATCAATTTCCTGGCTGTCTTCATTCCCTGCAGCTGTTACCTCTCTTTTAGTAACCGCATCGCAGCTGCGGCGCTGTTACAATCTTAAACCAGTTTCTGCCTTTTTGAAAGTGGTTTATGTGCACTGATTTTTTTGTTCTGTTACAGCTTTAAACCAGTTTCTGATGACTTAAATTGGTTTATGTGTAACTTCTGCCTTTATGATCAATGGCTGTGGCGGAGTACAGTTGGGGTGCTTGCCATGTGGCAGGAGCTGCAGTAGTGTGGGTCAAAGCCAGCAGAGAAGGCAGCCAAGCAAAGCCCCTGAATGTCATTCTAAGTGGGGAGGCATGTGGCAGAGCACCTTTGGGGGTGCTCGCCACTTAAGGGTTTTCACAGGCTCTGAGGGGAGCCTACTTTGGAGGAGCAGCAGGGGAAACCTCCCCCAGGAACTATTTTAAATGGGAAGATGTGTGGCAGGGCACTGTTGGCTCCTGCTACTTTAAGAGCAGAGCTAAGCAGCCAGCAAATGCTTGATTGAGGTGGCCATTTTAGACCTCTGGTTGCCTATATAAATAGAGCAGTTCTCTGTTGGCAGGACAGGTAGTAACATCGCCTGGCTACAAAGCTGTATGCAGCACCGTAGAGGTAAGGGCAGGAGCTGTAGGGGATGGTTTGGAGGCTCCTGGGCATGACCTAAAACTGCACCCCGCTGGGAGTGGGTGGCCTGGTGGGGCTGTCAGTGGCGTGGGAGCCCCCAGGAAAATGCCAAGCCAGTTACCACCCCGGTGAAAGGTGGGTAGGGGCACCTTAACCCCAGCACTTACCTTTGCATGGGTCATGTAACATCGGTGGTAGTTGGGGCCAGGCATGGCTGCGGCTGCCTGAGCCCTGTGGAGTGCAAGACCCCGAGGAGTAAGAGTGGGGGCCAGGCATGGCTGTGGCTACTTGAGCCCACCGGGGAGGGAAGCCCTATGGCCCCAGTGAGGGGCTGGTGTGAGATGTGGAGCCCCAGTGAGGGGGTGGAGATGAGGCACCCCAGTGAGGGCTCGGTGCCCGGTGTGTATGAGTGGATAGAATTGCCCTGGAAGGGGCCAGGGCAGGCTTAGACACGACTGAGTAATTGGCTGGCCACTACCCTAGTGAGGGTCATGGGAGAGGCCCAAAAGACGGTACGTCTGCCACCTAAAGTATGAGCTAGCTAAAGCCTATGGCCTAAAGGCCCTGCTCCAAGAGGGAGCAAGGCAGTACAAGTTGTTGAGGCATGAAAGAGACCCTGTGAGAGGGTGGAGTGCTGGAGGCCCTACTGAGAGGAGGGCGGTATGAATGTGTGTGTGACTGAGGTCTGACAATGAGGCCTAAGCTTGGTCTGGCTGTAAGCCAGGAGCATTGTCATCTGGATGCCATCTGCGAGGCTTGGGCTGCGGTGTAGGGGAGGAATGGAGTTGCAGATAACGCCCCCTGGCATTGGGGCAAGAATGGGCAGCCTCCTGCCTTAATTAACAACTTAATTAACAACAAGGCATGGCAGGTGAGATGGCTGAGTGGCGTGCCCGAAGGCAGGTGGGAAACTAGCACTGTGGCTGGTCAGGGACCCCCGCTTTGCCACAATGGCTCACAA
The DNA here is from genome assembly GCF_000455745.1 of Alligator sinensis. Classification (NCBI taxonomy): domain Eukaryota; kingdom Metazoa; phylum Chordata; order Crocodylia; family Alligatoridae; genus Alligator; species Alligator sinensis. Next base: position 87,626 of record NW_005842624.1, on the reverse strand, counting down.
ATATTGCCTTTTAATCTTGTAATGGTATGTGGCTGTTCATATGTAGTAGCTCTTTGATAGCAGAAGAGAGCAGAAAATACTGGGAGAGAGTGAGAGTTTATGTTACATGCTTGAGCTGAAGCGGGCTGTTCTGAATTCCAAACAAATATGAATTTCATGCCAGTTTAATTGATGTTAGCTGAGACCTTGGAGATGTAAAATTTTATAGCGCTAAGGATTTGATTAATAAGATTTAACGCAGCTTTATCATGTATATTTTTCATACATGATGGAGATCGGGATAGTAAAATATTTTCAGGTTATAAGTAGCAGTAAGATGAAGGCTTGGTGGCTTTTATTATAAAGAATATGCAGCATACAATTTGTAAACTTGAAGCAATTGAAAAATGTTGCAGAATGGATGCAGTTATCTTCCTTTTATGGATCTGGTATTGAGAGAGGATGAATGCCCTCAACTCTCATTAGCATCAGAGCAGACGGTTAGCATCTTACAGGTTGAGGGTTATAATAGTTTCTTGCCTAAGAATAAGCTTTTGCTCTCCAGCCGCACACAATATTTTCAAACATATATGTCGCTTCTTGTTAGACTTCATTACCTTAGGACACCTATTTGCTGTGTGCATAATTCTAGGCAGGTTTTTTTTATTGTTATTCTTTTTTTAATGGCTGATAGGATTTTTAAAAGCAACTGTTGAAGGGCTTTTTCTCTGCATGTAAGCATGCAAAGCATCCTTGCTCTCCTTTTTAGAGGCATGCTTTTAATGTGTTCAAAACAAAATGTTTCTCTGTACTTCGTAAATATGTTGCAAGATAGAAATGTTCTTATGCAAAAAAAAAAAAAAAAAAGTGGGGGGCATATGTAAAATGGAGTATACTTCCGTTTTTATTTGCGGATACCATTTCTGCTGTCTTTTTCACTAACTTATAATAAATACATTGATGTCATTTTTTGGAAATTAGTAAGTGGGTAACTTGATTACATCCAAATTAAAATGTTGTCTTAAACACCCATTTTTTTTGCAGTTGATCATGTGTTTACAGCAGGGCTGGATTTGCAGACTGAAATCCTATGTTCAGGATGGTAGAGGCAGCATTGTAAGTCTTCACACTGAAAAGGTATTCATCAACTTCCAATTCTGGATTGGAGGTGATTTGATAATATCCACCAACCACTGAGCTGAGACCACCAGCTTATGGGAAGGCAATAGAACAGTTAGAAATTGGAAGGGCATTTGGAAATACCATCAGGTTTTGCAGTTACTTGTTTTGTTTGACCCCTTATTTTATTTGAGGATGGCTGGGTGCTTCTTCAGAATAAAAGTAATTTACTTATGCAGTACATTTTCAAATTCCATAATACAACAGATGTCTGAAAGTGATAGTAATAGGATCAACCCTATCGGTTACCCTGTCTAGAATTGCAGGCAAGATATTATTATGCAAGAGAGTGCAAACAGCTACTTTTGTTTCATAAATCTACACACACACAATCTTTCCTAGACAGCAAGTAAAATAGGCCAGTTTGTATTAATGGAGACAAAAGCATTTCTGTGAAGGAGAAATTACTTAGCTGGGATTGAATGGGCAATCCTTCTAAAACTAGGCTTCATATCTTTTTAGGTGGAGAGCTCTTTAATTTTCTTCGTTCTCTGGCACTGTGGATTTGTATTGGTGCTCAGCATACTTAAATCATTGGTGTATTTCTTCTCTGAATGCATTTAATTTTTTTTTTTTTTTTCAATGTCTATTTTTGAAGTGTAGACACAGGAGCCAGACACAATATTCTCGAAACCTCTTTGATAGTACAATATTAACTTTTATGACTTTGACCATTCTCTCAGTTGGAGAATTTCTCTTTCTGACTATTTTTCAGATACAAGTACGCTAAAAATGCTTGTTAGGAAGTTTTCTTCTCTTGAAAAAACAAGTAGAATAAATCAATGCAGTTGATTTAAGTAGTCAAAGATTTTCTTCCTGTGATTCACTTTGTTTTTCAAAAATCTCTCATAACTCTAATATTCTTAACTTTTTACTTTAGAATGGGATGTAATAGTAAATATTTCAAATTGTGAAATGTGTTTTGAAGTAGAAGTATTCAGTTATATCTTGTTATATTGAAGTCTTTTTGAAATCTGAACATTTGCCTAGATTAAATACCATAACTGAATTGCATAAAAGCTTAACACTTTTTTGAAATGAGGGAATAGGAGTTAAGGTAAATACATCTGCAACACAGTAAGTGGTTTTTAGAAATGAAACCCACATGATTCCTTGTGTTATGAAAGCCACTTGGAGGTCATTTTAAGCATTTTTAGGTTTGTGCTCATTGTAAACATCTGCAATAAAATAAAATAAAACACGCTGCTCAGAAACATTATTGGAAATCTCTATCTAGGCACTTTGCCTGTAGATACTGTAAAAATTCTGGAATGCATCAGGTGACCAATTTTAAATTGAACCTTGTCTGATAATTTAGATCTTTTAGTTTTGTTTCTGTGGTGAAAGATTGTACAAAGGTTGTGCTACAGCAGTAGTCGGTGTAATCACCATTTGTAGAGGTATATTTTCATCCCTTCAAAATCCGTAATATAACAGATGTCATACCACCAAGTTGTTTGAAGGTATTTTCTTTTTCTTATCCAGCTATGGAAGCAGTGTGTTGGGTTGATGATGTAAGTCAGGACTGACCAGGGCTGCATACAGCCTGCTAGTAGTTAATTTACAGCCTTTGCGCTCCCACCCAGCTACTGCTCCTTTCAGCCCCCACCCTCTCCCATTGCTTTGGCTGGAGGAACAGCTGGGGGTTTTGAGTTCCTGTTCCTTCTCAAGCTTCTGTTTCTTGCCCCCCTCCCCAGGGGGCTAGCACAGCACAGCCTATAGTACCTGTGGCCTGGGGTTCCTGTACTGCACAGGCCAGTGGGTGGGGGAGCCCATGATGGGGGGAGCTAAGGCTAGGGTGCCTGGTGCAGTGCTGTGGGGTAGGGCAGCTACTTTGCAGCCTGGGGGGGACCCATGGGCTATACAACTTGGGGTCCCCAGTTGCTTAGAAGTTGGATAGCCATGATCTAAGGGTGAAGTTGCACATTACATTAGACCATACTAAGGGTATTTAAAACAGAAGCATCTGCATGTTAAAGCTTATTAACTATGCTAAGTGCCTTCTGGGTATCTCCAAGTTACACCACTTCAGAGAAGGGTTAACTAGGCCATGCTACTTAGCTCGCATTCAGGTAACTTCAGTATGCTTCATGGAAATAAAATGAGCAATTTGCAGTCCCGCAGAATCTCAGGATGCCCCTCTTGCCCTGGCCCCTGAGCAAAGAGAGAGCCCAAGTGTCCTGGTTCCTAGCCATGCCCCTGCTTGCCAGCCCTCTAGTGGCAAATCAGGGCTGTGCAGGCAAGAAATGGTATTAATCCTTAACATGCAACTGTTCACAGCATGTTCCAACTTGAACACTGCTTAACATTGCACAGATTTAGTATGGTCTAAATGCAATGTGTAACTTCATCCTACTAACCTGACCATGTGTTCATGCAGTTCGTGGTGTGGTAAAACAGGGCTTATTCCTTGTTTTATCACGCCATTCCTGTTTAATAATAATATGTGTAGTAATTTTGTGTCTGGGCCCCATTGCAACTTAGATTGAACATGGGGCTGGTGTGCTCCTGGGGCTAGAAGTCCTGATCAGCTCTGAAGAGCTCTGGTGTGCTTCCATGGCTGGGAGCTCTGATCAGTGGACTGGTGCTCCTAGCCACACATGTGCTGAACACCTGGCTTGCTACTTGCTCGTATTGGGGGGTGGGCTCCTGGATCAGCCATAGGGCATGATTTGGGATTTGATTCCAGAGTCATGCTTCCTGCCATGCACATGTGGCATGATTGTTGGTATTGGGTATTGGATTCTATTGCAGCTTGAATTAAACATCTGTCAATGGCCTTAAAATGTCTTTCTAATTAATTTTTCACTGTCTTAATGCTCAATCTTCTTAGTATTTTTGAACTGTCTCTGTTACAGTACTTCATACTCTTCTTCAGTTCTTGATAGAATCCTGATATTTCTTTACGGAAGGGATATATACTGCCATCAGGGGACTATGAATTACAAGAGTAGAGAAATAGTTCTAGTGTTCTAAACAATATTACTGAAGCATAATTCTAAACGGAACATAGATGCCATTGAAGTTTTCGATGCTAACTGAAAGAACTTGAGATAAGGGGATAAGAGTTTAAATTAAAGGTCTTGTAATGCAGACCTTTAGATATGTATTTCTAGTTGGAATGAGAGATTTTAGGGCTTTGTAATAGCTTTTTTTTAAAAGAAAAAAATAGCAATACAGCTTGTGAATAAAAGACCCGAACCCCCCCCCCACTCATGCACTGTGACAAGTAAACAGATTTGAACCTTGTAGTTCTCATATCACAGGTAGCCTTTGTATATATGGCCTAGATAAGGATATATAAGAGATTTTGGCACCCCTAAAGGAACTACAGTTTTCCTAGAATTCACTTGTCAAGTCTTTTGTGTAGTGGCAATGTTGATCTCCTTGAATTCTCATCTTTCCTCCTCTCCTGGGTGATGTGTTTTATAGCTGTTGGCAATGGAAATAGTAATACAGTGTGGAAGATGCCACACCATCTGTGTCCATTTATCAGAGCCAAATGGTGTTGTTGAGCAATTTGTGCCATGTCTGGCTGCAAGCTCATTATACTTGAATGTCAAATATTTGTTATGTGAATTCACAGGAGGCAGTATGTGCCTATCAGGTATTTCATGCAACAGGACGTCTTCACACTAGAAACTAGAACACTGGATGGAGAAACCTAGTGTATTTTCTTTGGCTGTGAAACAATTTTACTATCTTAGTTCAACACAGCTATATGGATACATTTAAAAAAAACAACAACCCCAAAAACATTTAATTTAACTTCAGTAATAGGCATCATGCCAGATGACCTAATTAGCCATGGGATTTTGATGATTAGTAAAATCTCTTAAATTATTAGCACTTCACCTTATAGCTGTCAAGATTTTAAGTTTATCGTTTGATAAGCCCAAGTGTAACGTGTAACTATGTATGCATTGTACATATAAATGTAAAATAACAACTAATTACACTTGTTGTTTTGTATTTTGGGGTGGGTTTTTTTTTTTTTTTTTTTTTTCCAATTTAAGATGTTTTCCACTTATAAAAAAGACTTGGCTTTGTTATTAAATCCATGTTTAATATACTATGCCTCTATTTTGCTACTGAAAGGTAAGGGTAGAGTACAAATGGAAATAAAAGAAAAGAGAACTTTCTCTGATTTATTTTTAGTAGGCTGACAGGTGTAGAAGTAATAGTTGCTTTTCACTTCTTTATAAAATCATACTTGTGTGGTATCCAAGATTACACTATAGATTCAATAAACATCTTTTGTCATAAGTGAAAGTAAAATTTCACTGGGAATTTTTGCTGGGAATGGAGCTGCAATGAGATCTGGGGTGGATGCAGCATCCTCCCAATGTCGCCGGCGCCTGCTCTGAGCCCCACCCCCACTGAGAAGAGCCTATTGCAGCCCTGGCTCCAGCCACAGCTGCAGCCCCCTGCCCCGCATGGATCCCTGGGCGCACAACCCCCCGTTCACTCCCAGGGTGCAAGCAGCAGCAGGAGCCGCCTCCTTCCCCCCACAAGCCACGCCTCTGTCTGCCCCCGCCCTGCCTCCTGCCCTGGCTGCAGCGCCTGCCCCCTCTCTCACCACCAGGGGCATTGATCTGGCCCTCCCATGCCGCTTCCCTCTCCTTCCATCACAATGGACTGACCAGCTGGAGACAGCTCTCCATGCTGCCAGCTCTGCTTCTCGCTGCCCGAGTGCTGTGTTGCAGCTGTGCACAGCACAGGCATTTATCGTCCAAATTATCGGCCCCATCAAGCTGGTATCCGATACAGCAAATTTTCTTTATATTGGTACTGATCCGGTGTTGGACCGATGTATCAGTGCACCTCCAATAGATATCTAGATATAGATGTAGGTATGTGTGACATTTTATTTAAATCAGAAAAATGAGGATTTGGGGTTCCTTTTTTTTTTTTTTTAAACTGAAAATTGGGGATTTTTAAAAATTGGAGAGAACCGGGATCCTTGGCTATCAGGAAGATCTTTCTAATTATGGTCTGTGGTGAAGAACTGAAACGTTACCTAGAAATGTCATGGAATCTCTGTCCCTGGAAGGTTTTAAATGAGATTGAGAAACATTTGTCTAAGATGGTTTAGAGGGGATGTTCCTTCCTTGAGTGAGGATTTAGACTAGGTAACCTGAGCTCTCTTTTAGTCCTGTTTTTATATGATTGTATTCTGCTCTGGGGGTTTGCAAGTGTGAAAAATTAAATGGCAGTTGTAACAGTTATTATATTCCTTGTGAAAATGTGTTTGTTTTTCTTTCCTCAGAAAAGTTGATCTGTACGTTTTTACCTAGAAAAAAATGACAATATTAGGCAGTTGGTGTCCTTAGACCGTGGCTTCTTATGCTGTTGTCGTCATACTGTGATCTCAGGTATTGTTAGAAGCTCTTTTTGTCTGTCATCTTATACTTAGATTGTTGTTGTTGTTGTTAATCTGAATGGTAGGGATCATCTCTTTGTTATAGACAGTGCATCACCTCTCTGATCCATCATGCTATCCATCTTTACATAAATACTAACAGTTCTATGCTTCTTGACTTGCAAAGGTTGCTGCTGAGATTCAAGCCTTTTTCTTTGTGCATGTGTTTTTCTGCAGGCACGACAGTTGGGATTCATTTAAAATACTTTGCTGTTAAATTCAGTAGCCATTTTATCTGTTGGGCATGTTTTTCTTGTTTTTTTTTTTTTTTTTTTTTAAATCCATAACTTTCATGGCTCTGCTGTTTGAAGTTCAAAAGTATGAAAATCACATTTTATGGAATCCTTTATATCTGACACATTTCTAGAGTAGTTTTTTGCACGTAGCTCAATTTGATCCTTAAGGGAACATCTTAACACTTTTTTTTCATTTTAAATTGTGACACCACTTATATTTAGTAGGGGTGTGTGAAATGGGCCCTATTCGATTTGGATTCGGTCTGAATTGGGGACAGTGATTTGACTCATTGATTTGGATTACTGCCCCAATTTTGATTTGGCCGAATCTGAAGATTTGTTGCTGATTCAGAGAATCAGCGATTCGGCCATAGACACAGCTTTAAATGTTTTTTTTTCTACATACCTCGAGGTATCAGCATGGCTTGTGAATGCTGCGATGTTCAGGGATGGAGCGTCCCACAGGAGCATGAGGGGGCTCCCCCATGTGCTCGGCGGTGAACCCGGAAGTGGACTGGAACTGCTCAGCAATCGGGCACAGGGGGGGCCCCCTAGTGTCCTTCTGGCCCACTTTCTGGTCTGCTGCTGAGTGTGCTGGGGAGCCCCCTGCACTTTTGTGGGACACTCCATGAGCTGTCTGCTATGCTGGGCTGCATGAATGCTGCAACCTAAGGTATGTAGAAGAAACATTTAAAGCTCTGTCTATGTTCGAATCGATTTGGAGGGCGCTGATTTGATTTGGAGACATTCAAGGGTCCTCTGATTTGATTCAGGTTTGGAGATTTGGCTGCCAAATCGAATTGGGGACCAAAGCTTCGCACAGCCCTAGGGCACTGGGGGTACTGTAGCGCATGACTGTTTGGTAACATGGATCTGAGCTGAACTTCTAACTGTTGTGTTCTTGTTCAAAAGAGAAACTTAAGTGCTATGGAAAGGAGAGAGAATTAAATGCATATGTGGGCAAGTACTAAAGATGGTTGATTGACTCAGAACTTCGTGTAGCAGATGCAGAGTTCCTTGAGTTATCCTGATGTCAGAATCTTCAACTTGGTGTAAAGATGCTGGGTAGTTGTAGTTGAGTTACTGTCAACTGCTTTTTGTGGTTGGAGCATTCCTCAAAGAGGTAGAGGGAACTTAGGATTGAACTATAGGGAATTTCCAGGAGCAGCTTGGTTTGGGAAAAAAACTTAAGGAGGTTTAGTCTTTTTCTTATATGACTTAGGAAGAAAGCTAAACCATAGTAAAAGGAAAAAATTAGCTTATGGGTGGTATGTGCTAGCTGCATATTTAAGATGGAGAGGAACATTGCATATTTAAGAGAAGAATGTTGGGGTCCACTCTAGAAGCCAGGTATTACGCTTTTTGTTTGTGGGACAATCAGGTCTCACTACCATATGCAATACTAAGGATAGCAGTGTACTAAAATTATTACAAATAGTAACAGTATTTGTACTGCAAAAGCTACTAATGCTAATACAAGGAGGAAATGGATGTGTGTATGTGATCACATACATCTCTTCACCACATTTGGGGCACAGTTACCTTAGAGTGGTCTCAGGAGGCATCAGCTGCATGGGCAGGGGTAAGAGTCAAAGTACCAAAAAAAAAATAAAAAAATTACATTACTAGCACTGCAGTAGAAAGCTCACATAGTATTTTCTTCCAGAAGAACCTTATGGCTAGGTACAGATGTTACACAGATACTGGTATAAGCGATCAGAAACTGATCTACACCTGTAACAGAACAGAAGTTCAGTGCATGTAGACTGGTTTAAAAATGGCGGAACCTGGTTTAAGACCTGGATTGATGTGGTATCAGACTTAATTGATTTTAGGTTAGACTGGTGTGTTGAACTGCTGTACTGGATCCCCTATTGATTTTTAAAGTAGGCCACTGTCCTCTGGCATCCCAGGCTCCTTTGTGCCTCCCCCCACCTTTGCTCCCCCTTGCAGGGAACTTGGCCTGTGTTTGACTGCTCCAACCAAGTGCCCAGCTGGCCTCACCCCTGAGCTCTTGCAGAGCCAGGTCAGCACAGTGGCTGATGCTGCCGGGGGAAGGGTGGGGGAGGGCTGTTCAGCTATGCCCAACAGTCCGGTCCTTCTTCCTGGGGTTGTGCCAGCTTGCCTGGGGGTCCCTGGATGGGTATGCTGGAGTCCTCCCAAGGGCACCTATGCTTCCAGGAGGGGACACAGCCCCAGAGAGCATAACTTGGCTGCTGGGCATGGCTGAGGAGGGTTGCTTCCACTTTGTGCCAGCAGCTGTCATGCCTGTGGCCAATGCTGCTGGGGGAGGGAGGGGAAGGGCTTCTTGGCCATGCCCAGCAGCCAGTTAGGGATAGCCTGGCTGGTTGGCTGCATTCAGCAGTCTCAATCAGCCCAGGGAACCGTCTGGGAGGCATGCAAGAGTGCCCCTAACCTGCTGGCTTCACCTAGTGCAGGCAGCCTCCATGTCCCTCCCCACTCCCAAGGGGGAACGTGTTTTCTGTTCATTACCGATCTAACCTAGGGCACTTAGAGTAAAGCGCGTAACTTGGATAGCTTCTGCCTCAGGCTTTTTGAACGTCTGTATCTGGACCCAGTCTGTTAACTTAGGTCTGATTCATTACTATTTTAAGTACTAAGTAATACAGGACTTGCCTGCCTGACAGATATCCCTTACCTGAAGTGGTACTTTGGAAATTTTAAATCAAGTTTTGTTGGAGTGGGGACCATTGCATATGTGTTGCTATAACCACCAGTCTGTAGTAATTCTCACTTGTATTTTTCTGGCTTAATGATCATTAGGCATTTATAAGTGGAAGAGATTTCATAGAAAAGCTTGATAGATCAACCTTAGAGTGCCTTCTAGTTTGGCTGTTAGGACACCATTTTGAGGGGTGGGAGGCATGAGTTTGAGCCCCTGCTTTGAATCAGGCAGAGAGAGGATTTAAACCTAGGTCTTTCACATCTAGGAGGAGCCATAGTCCTTTTCTAGCCAGCAAAATATATTTATTTTTCTTTCCTCAATAAATCATTTGGATGTTTCTGAATTTTTGTTTTTGTCCTGGATGAAGCCATTCACCAAATCAGTGCTTTGTGACTTCTTTGCAATAATAAATGGAACAGAGTCTTTACAGGATCTCTACAACTGTATTACAGTGATGGGTGAGACCCTGTTCCACTCATTAGGCATAAATAGGTACCTAACTGTGATTTATGTCCCATGACATTTCAAATTTTAAAGTTGCTGACGACGCTAAAATGTGGGGGTATGTGGGCAGGCTAGAAGGGAGGAATAGGCTGCAGTTGGACCTAGACCAGTTACAGGGGTGGGCGGATGAGAACAGGATGGGTTTCAACACTGACAAGTGCAAGGTGCTGCACCTGGGGAGGAAGAGCCAGCAGCATACCTACAGGCTGGGGAATTCCCATCTTGTCAGTGCAGAGGCAGAAAGGGATCTTGGAGTCATTATTGATGCCAAAATGAACATGGGCCGACAGTGGGGAAGCGGTCAGGATGGCCTACCATACCTTGTCATGCATCCACAGATGCATCTCAAGCAGGTCCAAGGAGGTGATCCTCCCCCTCTATGCGACACTGGTCAGGCCGCAGTTGCAGTACTGCATCCAGTTCTGGGCGCCGCACTTCAGGAGGGAAGTGGACAACTTGGAGCAGGTCCAGAGGAGGGCCATTTGCGTGATCAGGGGGCAGCAGGGCAGGCCCTACGAGGAGCGGCTAGGGGACCTGAACCTGTTCAGCCTCCACAAGAGAAGGCTGAGGGGGGATCTAGTGGCCTGTTATAAACTAGTCAGAGGGGATCAGAAGTCATTGGGGGAGTCCCTGTTCCCCTGAGACTCCCAGGAGTGACTAGAAATAATGGTCACAAGCTGTCAGAGTGTAGATTCAAACTAGACATCAGGAGTCACTACTTCACAGTCAGGGCAGCTAGGATCTGGACCCAACTTCCAAGTGAAGTGGTGCTGGCTCCTACCCTAGGGGTCCTTAAGAGGAGGTTAGACGAACCCCTTGCTGGGGTCATGCGTGTAACAGGCTACAGCTGTGCCCAGCCGATTGCCTGTTATTGAACGCTGGCAGGAAGTTCTGGCCCCACCTCCAGACTCACCCACCACAATTTGATGTTAAATTGTAGAATTCTTTTGCTAGGGCCCTCCTGCTCTGTTGGGATGGCAGAGCTGGCCAACATGGTCCACTTTAACACACACAGCCATTGCTGCCGTACAAGTGCAGCATTGCAATCTTTACAATGACCAATCTGATGTTGATATATCCTCTCCTTTTGGGTGTGACAGCCCACAGGGGATGGCCCAGTCTTCTCTATCAATGGCCACTGTCCTGACACTGTTCCACAGGGCCTATTGGGAGTTCCTCTACCACTGCGCCCCTCCATAAACCTCTGTCTTTCAGTCAGTTCTTGGGCTCTGGGTCAGGCTGGGAGCACTTCAAACTTCACTCGATCTCCAGGCTAGAATTGGAGTGCTTTCTTACATGATTAATCCTGGTCTTCCCACTGGGGATGCCTAAAAGTCTGTTTGGAATAAACAAACGAAAATGCAGGCAGAATCTCTGCCCCTCACCAACTCTCGCTGCTTGCTCCTCACTCTCCCTCTCATCTCACTTTTATAGTTGTCTCTGTGGTGCTCCAGCTGGCCAGAGCTGGGTACTTCCGGCGTGCCTGTGTTCCTGGCTTCTGCAGGTGAAGGGAAACCTGCTAGCTGGGGAAAGGCCTCACTGGAGCCAGAACTGAACTTCCCCAGTGTCCTGCACAGGGCTTCCCCTGTGCTGTCAGTGGGGCTCTTCCCTCAAGCTTCAGTGGGGCTGGTTACAAAGATGGACCAGCCTGTCCTTTGCCCCAGAAGGGGACAACCTCCACCCTGGACTGGTTTGGGCTGTGCTCCAATGGGGCCGGGAGTGCTGGCCTCAGCCCCCTCCCCTCACTGCAGAGGGGACCTGCCCTTTGCCGGCTCGGGCAGCGATCCCGCACCACCAGCAAGCTCCAGTGTTCCCTCCAGTGAGGAGGAGGGTGTGAGCAAGCTCATGCCTTTCCTTTTTTCTCGTTACCCTGTCACAGTGTATTAATAGATTTTCAGGTTTTGAACAAGGTGGAATAGAATTGTACTTGGGTGCCTAAGTCTTAGTTATCTAATAGGTGGGTAGAATCTGGGATCAAATTCATGGGGAGGTACGTGCTGATGGCACTGACAGTTTTACAGCTAGGAGTGCAAAGATGTGAATGAAGCAATTGCTGTTGTGGAAGGGATAAAAATGATATTACAAAACTAGGGAAAAGTCCATTATATGTGAAGTATCATTGTTGCAGGTCTTAACTGTTTGCCTCATTTAAACCTTCTAACACACAGACACAAAAGATTTAATGGAATTGCTGTATGAACTAAAATTTCCTCTTATTTGTAGAGTAGCCTCTAGGGAAAACAGGCTTCATACTCCTCAAAGTATTCTTAATGAAACGTGAAACATTTGATTCTTTCTGGTATAGTAAGTAAATGGATGAAAAGGCCTCTTCTCTTTGTATTCCTACGTATAAGCTTGCTACTTCAAGGTTATTAAGAACAGAAGAGACCCTTCGTGGTAGCTTGATTGATTAGGCCACTTCAATCCAGCGAGTAACTGAGTGCCATCAATCTCCATAGATCTTAATGAGTATGAGGGTACCCTGCGCTCTGTATGACTAGGCCCTCTGTACAGGAAAAATTCATATAGGCTCTCAGGCCACAGCTTTGTCGGCATTGTTAGTCACCAAACAAAACTAAGGTCCAGTCCCTGCTCTGGCATGTCATAAGTAACTTCACTGATGTCAGTCATTTCACCAGTGTAAAAACTGGCATAAGTGAGAAGAGATGGAGGCAAACAGCCTAGTGATGGCCCCGGGAGGAATTAAGGTAAAAAGAGCAGTGATGCAGAGGGATGGTATTGAGAATCTTTCAAAATTAAATGTTGTGTGCTTGAAGCCTAATCCAAAGCTGAAGTCAGCAAAAAAACTTTGATTAAGTTTGGATTGGGTCCTGCATCTTCCCATTTGAAAGAATATCAAACAGGTCTCTCATATGCAGGGATCCTGGGTTTCTCTGATATAAAAAAATCCCCAATTTTTGGTTAAAAAAAAAAAAAAGTAACCCCAAATCCACTTTTTTTTTCCATGATTAAAATGAAATGCCACTAATATATTTGAGCACTCGGTGCTCGGGCATGGTGCCAGAGGACTGGAAAAGGGCCAATGTGGTTCCCATTTTCAAAAAAGGGAGGAAGGAGGACCCAGGAAACTATAGGCCAGTCAGTCTTACCTTGGTCCTGGGTAAGCTTTTTGAGAGAATTATCTTGGCACATATCTGCGAGGGGCCAGCAGGGGAGATTAAGCTTAGGGGCAACCAACATGGATTCATCAGAGGCCGGTCCTGTCAGACCAACCTGGTGGCCTTCTATGACCAGGTCACAAAAGCCTTAGATGCAGGTGTTGCAGTGGACGTAGTCTTTTTGGACTTCAGAAAGGCCTTTGACACTGTCTCACCCCATTCTCATTAAAAAGAAAACTAGGAGACTGTGGCGTTGACACCTACACAGTCAAATGGGTCACTAGTTGGCTGGAGGGCCACACCCAGAGAGTGGTGGTGAATGGGTCATTTTCGACCTGGAGGGATGTGGGCAGTGGGGTCCCACAGGGCTTGGTCCTTGGACCCGCGCTGTTCAACATCTTCATCAGTGACCTGGGTGAGGGAGTAAAAAGCACCCTGTTCAGATTCGCAGACGACACTAAGATGTGGGGAGAAGTGGGCACACTAGAAGGGAGGAATAGGCTGCAGTCGGACCTAGATAGGTTACAGGGGTGGGCAGATGAGAACAAGATGGGTTTCAACGCTGAGAAGTGCAAGGTACTGCACCTGGGGAGGAAGAATCAGTGGCACACCTACAGGCTGGGAACTCCCTTCTCATCAGTGCACAGGCAGAAAAGGATCTTGGGGTCATTATTGTTGCCAAAATGAATGTGGCCTGACAGTGGGGGCACTAGGTCAGGAAGGTCTACCATACCTTGTCATGCATCCACAGATGCATCTCAAGCAGGTCCAAGGAGGTGATCCTCCCCCTCTATGCGACATTGGTCAGAAGCACTGAGTCCAGTTCTGGGTGCTGCACTTCAGGAGGGATGTGGACAACATGAAGAGGGTCCAGAGGAGGGCCACCCGCATGATCAGGGGTCAGCAGGGCAGGCCCTACGAGGAGAGGCTAAGGGACCTGAACCTGTTTAGCCTCCATAAGAGGAGGCTGAGGTGGGGGGATCTAGTGGCCGTTTACAAACTAGTCAGAGGGGACCAGCAGGCATTGGGAGAGTGCCTGTTCCCCCGAGCACTACCAGGAGTGATAAGAAATAAGTCACAAGCTGGCAGAGGGTAGATTCAGGCTAGATATCAGGAGGCGCTACTTCACTGTCAGGGCAGCCAGGATCTGGAACCAACTTCCAAGCAAAGTGGTGCTGGCTCCTACGCTGGGGGTCTTTAAAAGGAGGCTAGATGAACACCTTGCCGGGGTCGTTTGACCCCAGTACTCTTTCCTGCCATGGCAGGAGGTCAGACTTGATGATATACTCAGGTCCCTTCTGACCCTACCAACTTGAAACTAGTGGTTAGTGGTGTTTCATTTTAATCACAGAAAAATTTGGACTTTGGAAAACTTTTAAAAAACTTTTAGGGGGGATTATTTTTAGCAGAGAAAACCAGGATTGCTGATTTATATATTTAATCCTGAGGTACCTGGTTGGAAACTGAGGTTATATACTCCAGATCTTCAAAAAATATTCTTTTGAATTTGTCAAACCTGAAACATCGTATTTGTCAAAACTGGAACATTGGTGCTCATAATGGACATCTTCCTCTTATTAGTCGATGAGAGTCTTGTCATCAAATAGTGACTGACCGTCGAATAAGGCTGTGATAAACTTAGAGATTTAGGATTTATTGGATGAATCTCAACTAAACAAACAGGAAGTTTATGCTCTGCATTAGCTTGCCATGAACAGTGCATTGTAGTCCTTTGCAAATGACTTAATTATTGGGAGCCTGATACAAGGCTAGTGGGTTTTGTTTCATGGAAGTTTTGTGGGGACAGCCTGTGTGCTTAGGGGGACTGGAGCATTCATCTCATGGCCCCTGTCCGATTACTCAAATCTGTGAATCCTGCTATGCACCTGTCGCCCAATCAAAGCTATATCTAACACTGTACACAAAGCTGTAATTAAAGCTGTGCCGATTCATTGTAAGCATCATAAAAGGTCCTTATTAGGGCCGGCACTGACAATAGAGCCTGCAAATGTTGAAGGGCTTTTAGCCATCAAACAAGGAATTATTGCCAAACTGTGTACTGATAGTAATTGCCAAGTACTGTGTCTCCAAGAGACAAGCTGGGTGCATCGACATGTAATTTTTAAGGTGACAAAATATGAACTCTGGCTCAGTTTGCACCATAGTCAGCTGCTCTTGGGTGCAGCATCTACATGTGCACCTGGGACTATGGCACTGTGAGCCAGGGCAGAAGCAGCCTCAGGCTGGCAGGGGGCCCCAGGAGTCAGTGGTGGGGCTGAATGGGGCACCAGAGTGCTAAAATGCAGGGCTAGGTGGCAGGTAGCCCCCACACTTTAGCACCCCTGTCACTGTCTACATGTGTGTTTTGGCGGAGTACTATCCTACAGTGAAGTTAAATAGTTTACACCCTAATACTGGCTCAACGTGTAGATTGTGATGCTTTACTGTGGAGCAAATTAGTTGACTGCCAGAAAGCACATGCATAGATGCACCCACTGAAGAAAAAATGATAATCTCACCCAGATATTAGGGATGAAGCTCACCATTGAGAAACCACACAAACAGTATGACAGTTCAGTCTTCATTAAAGCTTACCTTGTCATCAACACAACAGCTATGATGATGAACATACTGAAATTCTAACAATAGATGCCTTAGTAATTTATATCACAGTCTACAAACCTCCAAACAAAACCTTTACCATTACAAGTTCATCCAACCTCAGCCAATATAAAAGAATATATTACTGTCTATTGTGTTTTGCAGTTGCAAAAGCATCAATAAGACCAGGATGTACACAAGACTGCTACTGACATGGCTGCGCTAGTTGGGGAAAGTGAGAGGAGTGATCTCTGATTGAGGACACATGCAGATGTTCCCAGGACCTGAGCTGTTATCACGCAGCTTACTTTAAGCTTTACCTTACTTTACTTTAAGCCGTGTGATCATAGATTGGGTCCCAGTTTGTGCATATGTCTGCTGGTGCTAGAAGCCATACTGGCAACATGATCTAAGTAAGTCAGGGTGGGGAGAGGGGCCAGTGGGTCCATGTTGGGGGGCAGCGGGGTGGGGAGTGGCAGGGCTGGCAGGTTTGCAGGGGGGATTGGTGGGTCCATGGGAGGAGGAGGTCATCTGTCTGGAAGTTAGAGGGGTTGATGGGCTAAAAATAGCTTGGTTAGGATGGGGAG
>NW_005842624.1:58965-71282 GCF_000455745.1 Alligator sinensis | reverse complement strand
GGGAAAGGGCAGCCCCAGAGCTAGGGTCAGCAGCTGGGCTTTCCCAGCCCTGGGGCTGTGCTCTGCACGTGTACACATATTTGATTAGATTGGGCATGGGTTAGCCTGATCTAAGTAGTTTCTCCTCGAGTGAACTATGATCAGGAAGGCCATTTTTTGCATAACCTTAACTCCCCGAACATGTGGATGGTTTGACACTTAGATCAACCTGACCTTTAGTTAGGTTGATCTTAGTGTAACATCTGCACTTATCCTCACATAACTGTCCTCTTGGAAGTCCCCAGTGTAGACACAGTCATATGTGCAAAACTGTTCCTTTTCTGATATAGCTTGTTTGCTTTTAGCTGATGGTTTTAATCCTATCAGTAGAAAGCACAACTTTGCCAGTATAGCTGTATCTATTAGGCATGCTTTGTCAGTACAGTATAGTCCTAGTGTAGTCGTTGTGTCTACATTGTATTTCAGCTTGGAAGATATTGTTGTGTTTCAGTTTAGGAGATTACTAGAAATTACTCCTGATGAAAGATGCCAATCTTAATGTTATGAAGTTGTCTGTTGGCTTCTTTTATGTAGTCTTCACGGGTAAGGATAACTATAGCGCTTCCTTTATCAGCTGGTTATTACCCAAAGAACCTTGTCGACCTTAATGTTGTGTACTAGGTCCCTATATGTGGGTAAACACCTCTTGAATTACAGTGATAATTATAGTCAAACGTGTTAATAAAATGATACATGTGTCTCCAATTGACTTTGCAGTTGTGCGTCAGGCATTATCTTTCCCATTGTAAGGCCCTGTTTATCTTATTAAATTCAGAAAAATTTAAGATGAATTGCTAAAGGTGCACAGTTATTGTATACAAGGTAAAGCATTTTAAACTCCTTTCATTCAGGAGCAAGTACCAGTAGCTTTGGATGAATGTAAGCTAATCTTTCTGATCTCTAATTTTTAAAGGTAAAAAAAAAGTGTCATTTATGCCTTTAATGCCAGTGAAATGGTTTGGCACTAGGTGGTTATGTTAGAGTATGCAATCTGCATTCTAGTACTGCAATAATGGAACTTGTCTTTCAAGATTTGTTTATAACAGAGCTAGGCCAAGATGTTTATTTTAATTGGTGGCTAAGAACTTTGTCTCCCAAATCTGTATCAGGGCTCACTTTTTGGAAAATCTTGTGCCTTATGAATGTTACAGTCAGCGAGTGAGCAGTAGGACCTGTTTTTGTTAGAACTGATTTTTACCTTATGCAGTTTAATCCACAATACAACCGCATATGTGATTATGTGATATAATCCACAACGAGAAATAATCTGGAACACACAGGCTTAGTGGTGCTACACTTGCCAGCACCACAACTGAAAGAGACCTGGGGGCAGTGATAGACCATAGAATGAATAGGAGCCCCCCAATGTGATGCTGTAGCTGGCAGAGCAAACAAAACTCTGGCATGCATCTATCGATGCATCTCAAGCAAATCTAAGGATTCATCCTCGCACTCTACTCGGCCTTGGTGAGATCGCAGCTGGAGTGCTCTGTTCAGTTCTGGGTGCCGCATTTCAGGAAGGATGTGGAAAAGCTTGAGAGAGTCCAGAGGAGGGCCACATTTTTGATTAGAGATCTGGAGAGCGGTTCATATGAGGAGAGGCTGAAAGACATGGGACTGTTCAGCCTGGAGAAAAGAAGACTTAAAGGGGACTTGGTGGCAGCCTATAAGTATACAAGGGGCATACATCAGGGCCTGGGGGAACATCTGCTTACCAAGGCATCCCAGGGGAAGACAAGAACCAGTATACACAAACTGTTTGAAGATCACTTCAGGTTGGACATAAAGAAAAACTTCTTTATGATTTGAGTGCTGAGGGTCTGGAACAGACTCGCCGAAGAGGTGGTAGAATCGCCTATCCTGGAGATCTTTAAAAAACAACTTGACATGCACCTTGCTGGGGTCATCTGACCCCAGCAGTCTTTCCTGCCCAAGTACAGGGGGGCTGGACCTAATGATCTTGTGAGGTCCATTCCATCCCCTAACATCTATGAATATATTAACAGATTGCATCCTCAGCCTGTTTTATGCTTTTGTGAAATGCTATTTGGCACATGAGAGCTTATATTTGTTTTGTGCTCCTGCTGAGGCCACCAGACAGTTTGGCAATGCACCTCGCCATCAGGTAAAAAGAAATGACATACTCTGAGCTAGGGGAAAAAGAAATGAATGTGGTTGGTAAGTCTTCAGAACACTGCTTTTGGGCTCGCTATATGGTATTTGGTTGTTCAGATAAGGACATTTCAGAAGCCAAATGTAGGCATGCACCTTTGCAAACTTGCTTTTAATCTTGGGCATGCAAAAGGGATTGCTCTGGCAATGAAGTTTTGAAAAAAGGCTTTGTGCTTGCTTGCTTGTTAATTAGTTAATAAAACACTTGCCTGGCAAAATGAACCAGGAAACCTGAGGCAGAATATCCTGTTCCTGCTTTGTAGGAGTTATGTAATTTGTGCCTGCTCACTTTGACTTCACAGGTTTTTGTGTTCATCACAAAGACAGTTCTCAAACCAACCTTTAACTAAAAGATTTAGAAGGATTAGTTGTGCATCTGCCTTTTAAACATAAACAGTCTTACCTCTGTCCCTAGAACTTGTCAGCTACACAATAGGAATCCTGAGAAGGATTCTGCATCTCATTTAGATTGTGTGTGTCAAACAAACCCATTGAATATATTGACAAATTGTGCTAAATGAAGATGTTGCAATATAGCAATTTAGACTGGTTACTGGGTTTTTGGGTTGTACTGAGTTGGTCTCTAAGGACATAGGCAAGCACGGTTCTTTGAGTAGAGGTGATATATTTTATTAGACCAACTGGGTAGTTGGAAAAAAGTTCTTAGCAAACTTTTGTGCGTAGTCACCTTTTTGACAGTCTGGTTAGCAATTTAAATGAAGCTGTAAGAATTTACGCTAATCTAATATTTTGTCTCATTCCTTTTGAGTTAACTATGAGGCTTTATCTAACAGTTTAAAATATAAATTGATTCATGTGAAATAAATTACAAAACTTCAAAACTCCTCTAGTTACTTCCACATTTGCCAAACATTCATTTTTTTTTTTTAAGTTTGTCTAGACTTAGAACTGACTTAGCTCCTTTTAAAACCTTCCCCCTTCCCCCCCCCCCCTCTGATTTTATTCAGTGAATGCTTTATAGAAGTACTAAAGCTACGAAGTCATTTGATCAAACATCTTGTTGTATGATTGTACTTTGGTTTACTTAAAGTGTGGGAAGAAGATTTTGCTCTTGTTTGTTGTTGTTCAAATGAGACAATCAAATGTAGGGATTTCATTGTTGTGTAGTTCCTCCCTAAAGCAATGTGCTTGAAAGTCTGGGAAATCACAGTGCTTAGATACCAGAGGTCTATGTATAATGCAGAAATTAAAGTTGTGAATTTTTTATTACTTTGGAGTCCAGACCAAAATAACTCTTATCTCTTTCTTCTGGGTGTCCAAAAGCATCTTTTATACACTTTAAAATGTTTTTTGAAAGAATTCGAACTAACTTGCAAAAAATTACAGCTAAGAAAATACTGTGCAATGTTTTGCTTACCTAACCATAATCATTGTAATCAGTACTCACGATGTAGATGTGTATTCAACTTAAGTATGTTTTTTGAAAAAATACTAGAAATCAAGTTTTAAATGGAGGCTTGTTTACTTGAACTGTTTTGGAAAACAGAACAGCTTTTGACTAAGCAACTCTTTTAGGCCAGACCTTTACTCTTGAATGTAAAATATATTAGCTAATGGTTATGGCAGTGAAATTTACTTTAACCTTATGTTTTGACATTTTAAATGTAAATTGTAAAAATAAATAAATAAATAAAATCACAGTTGTTTTCCCCCTATGCCTTATAAAATATGGACCCATTGGCTTCTTGTGGAAAGTTTGCTTACAATTACTGTTTCTGGTTCTATACTTCTTATTTTTTGAATTGCTTCTTTGATTGTACTAATAAATATATGTACATTCCAAAGAAGATAATTGAAATATTTACTAATTGAAATAGGATCTCCAGATGTGAACCATATGATGAGCTCAGAGAACTGTCCTGACAACCTACTTATTTCACCCATTTAAAAAAAAACAAACAACAAGTTAGGAAAACAATTACTTTTTCCCTTTTTCAGTTTAAGGCTCAAGGTTTAATTTCTGCCTTGCAAGCAAATCTTCAGGAAGAAAAATATTCAGGAACAGGTATTGTAGGAGCTCTGTCATTGAGTCCTGAAAGACTTCTATTGTAACCCGCATGTATACTGGGATTATGTTAGTTCTGTTTTCACTGCATCCAGGGAAGAGAGCATGTTGCTTCTTCTCAGCAAGAAAGTGATGGGATAGAAACAGAAAGCAAGCAAGCAAACCCTATGGGCATTGTGTGGGGTGGGCAGTCAGAGACAATGACAGATTCAGAGTGACTGGAAATATGCATGAAGCAATTGGAACGTAGCTCTGTGCTGATGGCAAAGTTCCTACCACTAACTAGATGGCTGACGGAATCGTTGCTATGGTTATAGTCACTAAACCAACTGATGAAACAAAGTACTGAGATTGCCACAACTGATGATTGTGGAGACTGAATTTGGAAGCAGCACTGTGCTGCCCAGAAAATCAGGACAGTGAGTGGTTGCATAAAAGCATTGAATAAGATAGAAATATGTATAAAAGTGCCTCTGTCTGATACCTGATTTTACAAGTATTATTTTAATGCCCACATGTAGCTATGTTGATGACTTACAGTTTTATCATGTGTATCCTAATACTTGCTCTTTTCCTTAAAGCTCCAGCTTCTGGAGCCATGTAGTTATCAGGGATCCAGGCTTTCCATTTCCTGCAGAAAAATACAATTTTTCCTTTTTAAAGGAGAAAAATGCAGGTTTCCCACCCTTTGAAGTGGGAAACTGCCTGCAAGGGGCTACTTGAGGCTGAGGGGGAGTGAGAGGAGCGCACCTGGAAGGCAGGAGGCAGTGTGTGTGTGTGTGTGTGTGTGTGTGTGCGCATGCATGTAGCTGGCAATACAGCCAGGCAGTGTGGTGGGAACAGCCCCAGCAGCTGGATACAGGTAAGTCTAAGACAGTGGGGGGAGGAGGGAAGGGGTTGGAGGGCCGGGCCAGGGCTTGGGGGCTGTCTGGGAGCAGTACAGACATGCCTACTGGCAATGTATTGGGGAGTATGGGGAGTCATGTGTCCCCCATAGATAACTGCACAGACAGTGTAGCACAGGGCACAGGACTGCAGCCTAGCTGGATTGGCACTGGGCAGGGGCTGCCTCTAAGGCCCAGTGGGTGGGACGCAGCACATGAGGGTAGAGTGGGGTGGTGAGACTCAATGCTGCCACTTCTAGGAGCCCCACTCCAGCTGCACTGCCATGGCAAGGCACCCCCTGTCTGCCTGGCAGCAGTGGGTTGGCACAACTCCATGCCACTGCCACTCCCACTGCTGCTGGATAGGCAGGGGGCACCTCACCATAGTGATGCAGCTGGTGTGGGGCTCCTGGTGGTGGTGGCAGCAGAACTGAGTCGTCTTGCCCCACTCCACCCTCCTATGCCAGGTCCCACCTGCTGGCCTGTGGAGGCCCCCAGAGGGAGGGCAGCAGGGCAGGGCGCCCTGAGCCCTGCATTGGGAAGTCTGCATCCTCCTCCCACCCCTGCCCCTCATGGGCTCAGCTCAGCTCCACTCTGGCTATGGATGGAGGGCCAGGGGGCTATGAGTCAGGAGTGAGGGGCACCAGCAGGACCAGGGGGCTATGGGTTGGGAGTGAGGTGCATTGGCAGTGACGGGGGGCTGCAGGTTGGGAGAGAAGGGCACCAGCAGGTCTGTAGGGGGTGGAGAGCTGTGGGTTGGGAGTGAGGGGCACCAGTGGGGACCGAGGGGGTAGGGGACTGTTGGTCAGAAGTGAAGAGTACCAGCATAGATTCATACATTCTAAGGCCGGAAGGGACCTCAGAAGATCATCGGGTCCAGCCCCCTGCACTAAGCAGGAAAGATAATTGGGGGTCAGGTGACCCCAGCAAGGTTATTGTCCAGTCTCCTCTTGAAGATTTCCAGGGTAGGTGATTGCACCACCTCTGGAGGGAGCTTATTCCAGAGTCTGGACACCCTTGACTGTGAAGACATTTTTCCTAATGTTGAGCCTGAATTGTTCTTCCAGGAGTTTGTGGCCATTACTCCTGGTTTTCCCCTTCTGTGCCCTGGTGAACAGTTGATCACCAAGCCCTTGATGTACTCCTAGTGTAGTGGTAAGCTACTACCAGGTCCCCTCTCAGCCTTCTTTTCCTCAGGCTGAAGAGTCCCAGATCCCTCAGCTTTTCCTCCTATGGCTTGCCGTGTAAGACTGTGATCATACGGGTGGCTCTTCTTTGGACTCTTTCAAGCTTGTCCATGTCCTTACTGAAGTGTGGTGCCCAGAACTGGACGCAGTACTCCAGGTGTGGTCTCACCAGTGCTGAGTAGAGCAGAAGAATCACCTCCTTGGCTTTGCTGGAGATGCATTGATTGATGCTTGCCAGAGTATTATTTGCCCTATTGGGTACAGCATTGCACTGCTGGCTCATATTCATACTGTGGTCTGTTATTACCCCCAGGTCCCTTTTATTCGTGGTGCTAGTCAGCTTGGTGCTGCCAAGCCTGTAGGTGTGTTGGGGGTTGCTCATCCCGAGGTGGAGCACTTTAAATTTCTCAACATTGAACTTCATCAGATTCCAGTCCGCCCAACTTGCTAACCTGTCTAGGTCTGCCTGTATCTGTAGCCTATCTTCAAGCGTGACCAGGATACCCCATAACTTGGTGTTGTCTGTGAACTTGGCCAGTGAGCTCTTCATCCCCACCTCCAAATTGTTCATAAAGATGTTGAAAAGTACTGGACCAAGCACCGACCCCTGTGGGACACCGCTGCCTACTTCTCTCCAGGATGACCCAGATCTGTTCACTAGGACTCTGGGTCCTATCCTGCAGCCAGTTTTTCATCCACCTGACTGTCTCAGAGTTAAGCCCACGATCCTCCAATTTTTTCACGAGGACAGCATGGGATACTAGATCAAGGGCCTTTTGGAAGCCTAGGTATACAATGTCAACTTGCTCTCTTGTGTCAAGGTGTGGAGTTACGTGGTCATAGAAGGAGATGAGGTTGGTAAGGCAAGCACTGCCCGCAGCGAAGCCATGCTGGCTGTCATTCAGAATCTTACCTTCTGCAAGCTTATCGCAGATAGACTCCTTGATGAACTTTTCAAGCATTTTCCCTAGAATGGAAGTTAGGCTGACTGGCCTATAGTTACCTGGGTCCTCCCTCCTGCCATTCTTGTGGATGGGCACAACATTGGCCCCTTTCCAGTCCTCTGGGACTTCTCCAGAGTGCCATGAGTTGTGAAAGAGTTTTGCCAGGGGTCCTGCAATGACTTTGGCTAGCTCCTTCGGCACTCTTGGATAAAGATCATCTGGTCCTGCTGACTTGTATACTTACTTACTCACCAGGGGATCTGGTGGCCATTTACAAACTCACCAGGGAGGGACCAGCGAGAATTGGTGGAGGCTCTGTTTCTCCCAGGCACCACCCGGGGTACTAGGAATAACATCCACAAATTGTTAGAGAGAAGGTTCAGGCTGGACATTAGGAGACATTACTTTACAGTTAGGACTGCCAGGCTCTGGAATAGGTTCCCAAGTGAGGTGGTGCTCTCTCCTACCTTGGGGGTCTTCAAGAGGAGGCTGGACAGATATTTGGCTGGGGTGATATGATCCTGGCACCCAGTCCTGCCCGGGGCAGGGGGTCAGACCTGATGATCTGTTTAGGTCCCTTCTGACCCCGAGTAGTGTGATACTATGATATTACTGGTAAAGCTGAGACCAATCTCCGATTCATGCTAGCGTGATTATACTGATGTTGATTTTGAAGGCAACAGCACACGAGTTATGATGAGCTAAAGGGGGGAAATGAGTTGCAGTAAATCAGCTGCTGTGTAGTAACTATCTGTTTTCATGCCCTTGCCATGCATGGACAGTCTATCTGTCAATGATTATTCATAAGCATGGAGGACCTGGCTAACTGTACATCCTAACCCTGTTTCACTTTATAGCATCTTTTTTTATGGTCTCATGCTCAGGACAGAAACAAGTAGCTCTGAACCTATCAGCATGACATTTTAGTTCTTAATGTATTACTAACATAGTCATAACAGCTGAAGAATTTCTTCCTTTGTCATGATCCATACAAGCAGCAATGAGGTATAGGCTGACACTGCTGCAAAAGCAGGTCCCAGTACTGACAGGCCTAAGCATGACTTGTTCATTTCACTCCTATCTATGTCCAAAGGCACACTCCAAAACCAAATGTACAACAGTGAGTTTTGCTCCAGGCTCACCCTTCTTCAACCACTCTTGAGCTCTTGCTCTTCTTCAGTGGTTGCATCTACATGTGCAATTAGTGTGGCTGAAGAAACTCCAGCACAGTTCAAGCTGAAGCTTATTGCTCCAGGGCACTACATTTGCACATGCGCCTAGGACCGCAGGACAATGAGCTGGGTCAGAGCAGCCCCAGCTGACAGAGGTCTGGGCAGGGGTCAGCCTACTAGCCAGACCCGAGCTGCTCCATCCCAGCTCAGTATGCTGCAGAGGGGCTGGTTGGGGCATGAGGGTGCTCCAGTATGGAGGTAGCTGGCAGGCAGCCCCCTCACTGAAGCACTGTTGTGCCTCAGCCAGCCCCATCGCTATCTACACATGCACTGCAGTGCAGTAAATTGCTCCACTGCAGGATAATACTTGTGTTTACAAGTATTAACCTATGGTAGTGTTTATTAGTTTACTGTTCCCTAAGAGGGCCGCATATGTAGATGCTGAGACTTTACTGAGGAGCTAATTAAGCAACTGCAGTAAATGTCTCATGTAAATGTGCCCAGTGTGTCCAAGGACTGTATTTACTCAAATGCAAGATGAGGTTTCCCACCCGAATTGGCATGGGGGAAAAAGGCTCCTTCTCTTTATAACTGCATACGAGGGAATCTCACTAAATGCATTGTTTATCATTAAACTGCTACCAAAAGTGCGTGTGCTCAGCTGTGGAAACCAACTATAAAATAGATTTAAATTTTGCCAACACTGAGCATGATATAAAACACGTGGTCCATATTGGGCAAGCATGCTAATGGGTACCTGCCACATTTTTTAAGGAAAAAATGTTATGTTCCAAGTCAAATCAGCCAAATCAATTCAAAATCTGAGAGTCACTCAAGAACCAAATGTGGCTGTACTACCGACAAATATTCTCCACCCCTACCTGAGGCTTCAGATGCTTTGAAATCCTTTGAAGGGCATCCTATGTGCAGGCCCAAGTCTGGAGGCTTGGGGTTTGGATGCCCCTGAGTTTTGCTTGCCCTCAGCCCCATGAGCAAGCTAGAAAGAAGTCTCCCATTTTCATAAAGTTGGTGTATAGGGAGGATCTTCCCCCTGGAAGTGAAAGTGGGAGACTGACAATGCCTTACCTTGGTTCAAGGTACTATCCTCTGCCAGTAGAAAACGGTCTTAGTGGTCATGGTATTTCCCCTGCCAGGGAATCTACCACTTTTATTTATTGATTTTTTTACTAAAACTCTGGCTCAGTTTGCACCATAGTCAGCTGCTCCCAGGAGCAGCAGCTACATGTGCACCTGAGATTGCAGCAGTGTGAGGAAGGGCTGACCCAGCCTAGGGTTGGCAGGGGGCCCCAGGGGTCAGTGGCAGGCAGCAGAGGGGCTGGCTGGGGCACCAGGGTGCTAAAATGCGGGGCTAGGTGGCAGGCAGCACCCACAATTTTGTACTCTTGTACCCCAGCCAGCCCCTGTCACTGTCTACATGTATGTTTTGGCAGAGTACTATTATCCTACAGTGAAGTTAATTACTGTGTTCTATAAATAATAACAAAAAATCTATCTGTGTGTGTGTGTGTGTGTGTGTGTGTGTGTGTGTGTGTGTACACACACAGGCATCTTCTGATCACTGATCATTACCTCCTTCTACCACATGGATTAGGTGGGTTTTTTTTCTTTTTTTTAATTTAAAACGCACATCACACTTTTACATCACCAACTTCATACAGCACATATAACTCTTATAAACCACTTCATACAACACATCAACCTCAATAATATACAACTATGCTTATACACAAACCCTTTCCGTCATATATATATATATATATAGAAAAATGTTTCTTGCTTGTTTTATACATTGAAATTTTACCCCTTGTCTGGTTCTAGCATTCCCACTCCTTCCATTCACCCTTCTCTTTATCCTATTCCTGCCAGCTCAAACAATCTATTCCAGTTAATATATTTCCACACCATATGTAGATTCTGCTCCTGGCCTCTACTCTGGTCTTGTCCCATGTATTTCCTAATTTCATAGTACCTTAACTGTAAATATTCTGTCACTGTAATATATAAGCCCTTGGTGACTAATAAGCACCTGACTTTCCATAGCGCAGCTTTTATTCCCATAAGCACCACTTTAACTTCTCTAGCTCCTCCCATACTTTTTTTTTTTCGTTTTTTTGCAAAGACACACTCTCAGAACACATAGTATATTGTTTCCTCACTGTTACACAATTCTCTTGGGCCTTCTCCTGTTCATATCAACCCCCATCTGTGTTGCGGTTCTCTTACTGTCAGTACCTATCTTTCCCCTTTCCATGCAAACTGCCTGTGAGCTGCTTTCCACTGTTTACCTGCTACTCCTTTCTACACTGTTCTCACCTGTGGCCATGAGAGATGTCCCATGTCTGTTATCTCATCTTTCCCCCTAATTGTCTGCATCGTGGCTTTTGTTTGTTGTAAGGTTTGTAACCCCAAAGCCCCCATCTATGAAATCTGATGAAGGCCCCCATGCGGGCATAACGTAGTGACGGCACGCCCCCAGGCCCACCCACTGTCTCAGACAAACCCAGTGGCCTCAAAATTCTTCTCCCCGCCAAAATCTACTGAATCTCCCCACTAATTCCCCTTCTTTTCTAGCTTCTTTCACTATTAATGCAATAAAGTACGTGCCTCTATCTCTGGGAACTTCCAACCTCCTAATTCTCCTGCTGTATAAAGTTCTTTCCTGGCCACACTTTCCGTCCCCCCTCCCTACAAGAACAGACAGATCTCTCTTTGCAGATGTCTTGCCTGAAGCCACGCGGGTGGATATACTATCCCTATAAACAAGATCATGGCCAATAACACTTGTGTCACTATTTCTACTTTCCCGGAAAAAGTTAGATCCCTTGTGCCCCATAAGCTCAAAACCTTCCTAGCCCATGTTCTGATGTCTTCCCATGCCCTTTCCCCTTTTCCCCGTATGTCAAAAATCACCCCTAATATTTTACCATAATCCTTGACCACCTGCAGCCCATATACGCCTTCTGTTTTCTCCTACTCTCCTATGGCCAACAACACACACTTGCTTTTATTTAAGCATGCTCCTGTAGCTTCCCCATAGTCAGCTATATGATTTAGGATCTTTTCTAATGATGTTTTATTCGCGCCACTATTGTGATGTCATTCATATATAGGAGCCCTTTGATTTCTCCCCCCCAGGTCCTTCTACCCCTCTAATTGCCTTATCTCCTCTGATCCTTTGGGCTAAAGGTACTATTCCACAAAGGATTAGTTGGTGGGGTTTTTTTGTTTTTTTTTTTGTTTTTTTAAGACATTTTTTGTGTTTCATGCCAAATCAAGTCCAAATCCATGAGTCAGTCCAGAATCATAAGTGGCCCTACAGCTAGCAAACATCCTCCACTCCCACCAGGGGCTTCAGATATTTCCAAAGACTTTTGGCAGGCATCCTATGTGCAGGTCCAAGCCCAGAGGCTTGGGGTTCAGATGCTCCCAAGTTTTGCCTGCCCTTAGCCATATGGCCACAAGAACAAGCTAGGGAAGAGCCTCCTATTTCCATAAAATGGGCATTAAGCCCCAACATCTTGAGAATGCAATTCAACAAGGAGAAATGCAAAGTGCTGCACCTAGGGAGGAAAAATGTCCAGCATACCTACTGCCTAGGAAATGACCTGCTGGGTGGCACGGAAGTGGAAAGGGATCTTGGAGTCCTAGTGGACTCCAAGATGAACATGAGTCCGCAGTGTGATGAAGCCGTCAGAAAAGCTAATGACACTTGATCATGCATCAGCAGATGCATGACGAATAGATTCAAAGAGGTGACACTTTCCCTCTATCGGGCACTGGTCAGATCGCAGTTGGAGTACTGTGTGCAATTCTGGGCACCGCACTTCAAGAGAGATGCGGATAACCTGGAGAGGGTCCAGAGAAGGGCCACT
>NW_005842624.1:56246-58783 GCF_000455745.1 Alligator sinensis | reverse complement strand
GCCCCAGCTCTCTTCCCTGCCTATGCAGGGGGTCGGACTTTATGATCAATTGAGGTCCCTTCCGACCCTAACGTCTAACATCTATGAACCTCAGTGGGTGCTAAACCATGCCAAAAGAACAGTTATCCCTGGGGGGGCTTAAGGAAAACTGCTTTCTTGGACCCAGATACATTGCGTTTCCCCTGCTAAAAAAAACCCACTGCACTGATCACAGTGCTTCTCCTGCCAGGTAAATGATTAGTTAGTGCAGCCCATCTGAATATGAAATATATGATGTATTGCACTGCCCATTGTGCACAGCCCCCCTCACTGCTGACACTTTTTAAAGTCATGGTACATTACATACATTTTGACTTCCTCTTTACTCCCGCAGCTGAGCTCTGCCATTTCCAATGATTCCTGTTTCTTCACCAGCCTTAAATGCCTGGCAAACATCACAAAATTGGGCCCCAAAGAGTTCACTCAGACTCCCTCTTGTGTCCCCTCTTAGCCTAGCACATATGATTAGTGTGGTCCTGCCCTCCATGAGGTGAAGCCAAACTAGTCTGCCCTGCATCTCATTTGCATATAAATTTTTGGAGCATCCCAGGACTTGTGACAAGAACTTGTTCCAGTCATGAGTGGGGGCAAATTAGCAAATGGATTTTTTTGTGGGAAGGGGTATCTAAGGTACTCACATGGTGAGCTCTGGTGTCACTGTGGCTTTAAACATGGCTGTAAAAATTTGCATATAATACCCAATGACTTAGTTCATCCAGAATTGATGCATGTTACCTTGTTTTGAAACTGCTGCAAGTTTTAGCACAGGTACTCCATAACACACTTTTGAGCAGCACTTGGGCTGCATGTTGTGCAAACCATGCATGATATCAGTCCAAAGCTAAAGACTCATGATTTACTAAATAGTTCATTGGGCTGGGCCCCACTAGAGTCAACTGCATTTAATTTCAAGGTTATTTTCAAATTTTCTCGTCACTTCAGGGAAGGCAGGGTCTGACAGTAAGGAGAGGGGAAAGGGGCTGCCAACCCCCCCCGCATTTATTTTCCTTGCTCTAGCAGTGGGAAGGGAACAAGTTCAAGGCAAAACAACAATAATTATATTCTATACCCGGAAAATTATAACAAACTTATACATTTTCAACATATAGAACCTATATTCGGTTTATAATCATAGTCATCTTTTATTTGAGTAAATATGGTAAGCCTCTAGACCACATTGTTGCAGAGAAAAGTTTCAAATCATGATTCAATCGAAGCTTAAAGGTTCAAAGCCAGAATGTTTTACAACCCTGGCTGTTCCTCCCACCCCAGCCCCCTGTTTTCCCTCCTATTGAACCTGACCATTCTTTTGCATTTAACCATTCAGTCCCATACCTTCAAGTTATCTGAGTGACTGATCACTGTTCTTTGCTCAGGGTCAGTCAGTTTGCAGGTATAGACTCCATACCTCTTTTGAGCAGTTGGGGCCAGATCCTGCTTCACTTTGTGTCTGAGGCTAAGGACAGAAATTATACATAAACCAGTGTAAGTGGTCAGAAACTGGTTCAGATCTGTAATACATGAGAAGTTCAGTACATGTAAACTGCTTTCAAAATAGCTGAACTTGGTTTAAGACAGGCATGCAATTATTTTGGGCAGAGGGCTGCTTACTGAGTTTTGGCAAGCTATTGAGGGCTGCATGACAGGCAGCCCAGGGCAGATAAATATTAATTTTCTAAATTTTTTAGGGGCCCCATGGACCGGATAGAATGGCCTGGGGGGCCACATCTGGCCCCCGGACCACATTTTGCCCACCCCTGGTTTAAGATAAACCTAGATGGATGCAGTATCAGACTTAACTGATTTAGCTTAAGTTGGTTTATTGAACCAGGTTTATTGTACCAGATCCCCTCCAGATTCAAGTTAACTCATAGTTCCCCAGCATCTTAAGGTGCTTTGTACCTCCCCCACAAACACTCTCTCACAGGGTGGGCGGTTAGCCTTGGCCCGGGTTGTCTACTCAAACCAAGCAGGGAGGCATGCTCTAGCACTCCCCTGGCTTCTGGATTGAGCCACTGCAGGCATGTGGCTGCATTTCTGTAATCAAAATTGAATGTCTGCACGCTCACTTATTGATTTAATTTACACAGTTTAGACTAACTTGAGAAGATTGAATCGATTTTGCTTCTGGCTTTTTGACAGTCTGTACTTAGCTTAAATGTCACAAAAAGTAGCTGTGGGCAGTTTATCCAATGAATATAAATGTGAGGTGCAGTACACCCATATATGCACCCCCTGCATCTGTAGCCCCCATTGTTGAAAGCCTTTAGGTTCTGGGGGCTAGAGTTCTAAAGGTATTTAGGTGCATAGGTCCTACTGGAATAAATACGATTTATGTGCCTAGATAGCTTTAAAAATATGGCCCTTAGTCTTTTAACATACAGTGGATGATACAATCCAGCATGACGGTTGCAATATATTATGAAGAACAGAATCAGGGGAGTCATAAAGAATAGGCTGAAATGTGACATGGTTTTCACAAAATGAGGCTGAGGATT